>NW_013667075.1:211760-212595 GCF_000517525.1 Limulus polyphemus
AACACCCCTCTGCTTTCTTCCATCCAGCCACTCTTCTATACAATTTGCTAACTTATCCCCCACATTTATAGAGCTAATTTTTTACAAGCCATTTATGTGGCACCTTGTCAAGTGCTTTCTGAAAATCCAGATACACCAAATCTACACCATTACCCTCATCTACATAAGTAGTAACCACGATAGTATATTGATAAACTGTATAGAAATATGAAGACAAGATATAATTATCCGTATAAAGAAAAGGGCTCGCGTAGAAAATGCTAGTGTATTGTACAGGTTACTGGTTTTTATTTTGTATTTTCTGTAATAGCGTTTTTTTTTATTCATAAATTCGCCATCTAGTCGCAGTTACTCGTTGTTTGTGACTTCTGTATGTGTATTGTTGTGTGTTTCCATAATTATTTTCATTACTGATGATAACACTAGTGTTAATATGTAACAGTTGTTTGTGACTTCTATATGTGTATTGTTGTGTGTTTCCATAATTATTTTCATTACTGATGATAACACTAGTGTTAATATGTAACAGTTGTTTGTGACTTCTATATGTGTTTCCATAATTATTTTCATTACTGGTGATAACACAAGTGTTAGTATGTAACAGTTGTTTTTGACTTCTGTATGTGTTTCCATGATTATTTTCATTAACATAACATAATGTCTTGGGACAACATCGAGGCTTATTGATCCATCTCGGCTGTTCCATCCTCTAAATTAAATTACATTAATTTAAAAAAAATCTTAAAGCCAGCCCTCATCATTTATATACTTATCAACCTTTTTTTAAAATTCAACTTAAATTTACTGCCTATACAACATCCCAAGGCAACCCATT
>NW_013667075.1:213120-215681 GCF_000517525.1 Limulus polyphemus
CAAGATTTATATTTGTGTTGCCTAGTCCTACTATTCTCACTGTTAAATATAAAAAAGATGATGCATCAACACTACCAATTCCCGTTACAATCTTAAACACCTCAATCAGATCCCCTCTATCTCTTCTTTTTTCAAGAAACAACAATTTGAGAGATTTCAGCCTCTCCTCATACGACAATCCCTCCATCCCAGGCACCATTCTAGTAACCCTTCTCTGAACCCTTTCCAACAATTCAATGTCTTTCCTAACGTAAGGAGCCAAAGACTGAACACAATATTCCAAATGTGACCTAACCAGTGACTTGTACAATGAAGTTATAACCTCTTTACACTTGTATTCAGTATTTCTGTAGATACAACCTAAAATCCAAGTTGCCCTACCACTAGCAACAGCACACTGCTTGGATAGTTTTAGAGACTGATCTACTATTACACCAAGACCCCTTTCCTTTATAAGTCAACTTTTACTGTACCAAACTGAAGCTATATTTTTCAAGAATGTACGTTTTGTTTTCGAATATTTGCACAAGCTACTCAAGGGTTGTCCACTGGCTGTCCCTAATTTTTAACAGATGGACAAGAGACAGGTTAGTAATCAACAACACTCACCGCCAGCTCTTGGGCTACTCTTGTATGACTGAATATTGGAACTTGATTATCACACTTATAACGCAGCAATGGCCCCAAAATGCAAAGCTCGATTTTTTTTTTTTCGGTAACAAGACGCGAATAACGGACCCGTAGATCAATAATCTGGCAGACAAACTATTCGGCCACGCTCGGCCCGAATATAAATTGCTGTCACAATTTGATTTCATCACATATTTTCGTATTGCAGCAAAACTTTCAATAGAGGGTAATTCGAACAAAAACAGTCGCGTTAAGCTATCCACCCTAAATTTTAAATAATAGAGAACTGCAGTATTTCATTCGTTTTCTATCTAGATAACCTGACTCCATTAGTAACCTTCCAATCATAATCTTAAGCTAATAAAGAGAAGTACTTTTTATGTAGGCTTAATACGCTAATGTTTAGTGATTTCTGATATTCTATTGGATTCTTCAAAGTCTATCACTTTGTTCGTTTTAATAAAGAGAAGTACTTTTGATGTAGGCTTAATACGTTAATGTTTAGTGAGTTCTGATATTCTATTGGATTCTTCAAAGTGTACCACTTTGTTCGTTTTAATGGTTTCTTTTTGTTTAAGCACTTAACTGATTTTCTAGAAAAATAAAAAGTTTATTTAAATGTTTTGTGAGTAGAATGGTACTATTGTTTCAAACAATAATACATCAGTATGGTTCTTGCAACTAATAACGTACCTGTCATTACGGTTGTTACATTAGTACATTTCAGAATAGTTGATGCATTGAATAATATATCCATACGGTTGTTACAGCAAGTGGCATGTCAGTATGGGTGATGCAGCCAGTAACATGTCAGTATAGTTGATGCAATCAATAATATATCCATACGGTTGTTGCAACAAGTGGCATGTCAGTATGGGTGATGCAGCCAGTAACATGTCAGTATAGTTGATGCATTGAATAATATATCCATACGGTTGTTGCAACAAGTCAAATGTCAATACGAATGTTGCAGCCAGTAACAGTTGAGTATCAATGTTAATCCAGTAACATTTCAGTATACCTTCGTACCACAAAGATTTTTCTAAGCGTTGACAGCTAATATTTCAACGTATTGATTTATTAGGGCCCTGTACTAAGTAATTGGGCTACTGTTGGTATTTTGTATTCTGAGTCAGTCTAATGAAAGTCTTGATACGTGAGCAGACAGTTAAAAAAAAAGATAAGAACCCCGCTATATAACGCATGTTATGGTTTGATATAGTGGGCATAATATGAAAACATTTGAAATATGGGCGAAATAGCAAAATACACGCAAACTTGATCATTCTGAGTAAAAGACTGACGTTGCAATTAATAATCCGTTATGTTGTTAATTTATGAGCGTCATTGCAATATTATTGTGTTGTTTTTTTGCAATAGAAAAAAGTATTGGATCATTTAAAGTTACACAGATGTATATATATATATAGATTAATTGTAGTAAATAGTTTGAATTATTGTTGTTGTTGTTGTTTGTAGTTCAGCACAAAGCTACACAATGGGCTATCTGTGCTTTGTCCACCACGGGTATCGAAACCCGCTTTCTAGCGTTATAAGTCCGCAGACATACTGCTGTGCCACTGGGGCGCTAATTAATTTCGAAACATAACTAAGCACAATAGTGTATCTAGATGATTAAGCTGTTTGCTTTAAACGTTTTGTGCAAAACTACATATAACCGTTTGTGCATAGCCGTCAAAACTTTGAGCACATAGACGATAGTGAACAAGGTAGCTAGTCAAAAGCAATCACTGCTAACTCTTGTTTAACCGGTTTGCAATATGTGAGGAGTGAGCTTTTAAGTAAACGGGACGCGAAGCAATCACTGCTAACTCTTGTTTAACCGGTTTGCAATATGTGAGGAGTGAGCTTTTAAGTAAACGGGACGCGAAGCAATCACTGCTAACTCTTGTTTAACCGGTTTGTATTAT
>NW_013667075.1:215906-217374 GCF_000517525.1 Limulus polyphemus
CAAACAATAATTTATTTATATTAGGTTCAAAATGTTGCAAACTGTTGGAGATCGAATTAGATTAACGCGTTTTCCATATTTTATTATGAAATATCAGTTTTTTTTAGACAATGTTTCCAAGTATCGTGACCGTCTTTTGCATACGTGTAAGTCGTTCACTGGAGAACAACAGAAAATTTAATTGCCCATCTTCAAGGAGTATTAAACGTAGCTAATGAAGAAATACTACTCTTGCAAGATTCGTAAATATTATTGGACCGTGGCCAAATGCTTGCTAACTAAAACGTTTTTAAATCTGGTGAAGTCCTGTGGAAACATTTTTATCTAATCGGTTACAAATTTAAATGCTATTTTCTAACTGCTATATAATTAAATTTACAAAAGGGGAAATTACCTCAATGAAAAGTCTTAAATGTAGTTAAACTTAAGCTTTACTTCTTGGTTAAGTCTGTAGGTTTTACATGCTGTTAGATAATTAAATTTATCAAAGAGGAGAATATCTGAGATAAAGCGTTTTAATACCTCGTCCACCTTAATCGTCAACAAATCAACCATATCTTTAGATTTGACTTGCTAGTTCCCAGATTGTTAAATGTGATAAGTAAGAACTACTAGCGATAAAGGATTAAACTAAATCAAAACTCTATAACCCGAGCGTTTTCGAAAGGCGGACCTTCCTTCTTCAGGGGCAAACTGGGAAGAAGAAAGGTCTACCTTTCGAAAGCACTCGGGTTATAAGGTTTTATTCATTTCTATCAAGGCTTCTTGAACCTACGTGTTTTTGCTAACATCATGACTGAATTAAAACTGTTATCCTTACAAGCGTTTAAGGCCTTTAAGTATTATTTCACTTACTAATCATCAAAAAATTAGACTAACAAAGACGAAACAAGCGGAAGGAAAGAAATACATCTAACTTCTTAAACCTAGTTTAGTCCTTAGTGTATTTTACTTGCTTGTCGTTAGAAGATGTCTCACCAGAGGAAATGCTGGATGCAAAAATTAGACTAAGTTCTTTGCGAAGTTTGCATATTGGTTATCAGATAATGTGACTTACAAACAAGGTAAGCCACTGGAAAGGTAAGGATAAAATTAATACCACATTTAAACTCTTACAACTGAGTTTGACCTTGGACTGGGTGACGCTACTGTCAATAGAATAGAGTTTAGCTAGGTTCAAATTAAGCTCCTCACATCCGGATGTGTTGCGATTTTCCTTATAGAAAACCATGCTGTGTATTTGGAATTGTACCTCAATTCATCTTAGTATTCTACACAGGTTTGGTCTTTGGTTTAGTGAACATTAGAACTTTACTGTTATCTGAATACAAGAATACATCAGTTACAATCATGAAGATAATAATAATGAACATTATAACTTTACTGTTATCTGAATACAAGAATACATCAGTTACAATCATGAAGATAATAATAATGAACATTATAACTTTACTGTTATCTGAATACA
>NW_013667075.1:218158-219519 GCF_000517525.1 Limulus polyphemus
AGCTTTTTTTCCCAAAAATTTGTCTTCAAAATAATGGTGCGTCTTAAACACCGGTGCGTCTTATATTCCGAAAAATACGGTAATTAGAAATAAAGTAGAGAATGTTCATTGAGAAAGACGTGCGATTTAAACTGCATTTCAAATATAACTTTTAGGTTTCTGTTTCCTTTTTTCGTTAGAAGTATCTTTACGAAATTTAGTAAAACTACAACAATCAATGTGTTTCTGTAAAAACTTTATTTTCATCTTACAAACAGGCACGAAAACCGTCTAATGTTTTATAAAACACACAACCGATACCGTACTAATAAATCAAATTCTCTATTTCACGAAAAGTTTTTTATTTCTATTAAAACTTTAGAATTAGACTTAGAAATAATAACAATAATATTGCGTCCATAACGAATAATAACGCATGAAAGTAAAATAAACGACGTTGATTCCAACCAATCCATTTGACTGAGCCCAAGGAAGAAAGTTCCCATAATCCGCTGCTTGGGCGAAAGTGATTAAAGCCCAGGAAGACAGATGTTCTCGTAAGTCCGTGGTACGGACCTGTGTTTGAAGTAATGATTCGTAGTTGATATGTTGAAGCTGACACCTTTCTAAGCCTCTTATTAAGTTCCTTTATATTGCTTCAGGCAGTTTGACAACAACGAGATTGCTTGTATCGACGAGGCAGCTCTCCGAGGACTTGATCATCTGGAGATTCTGTAAGTAATGATTTGCTACACTATGCTGTTTTGTTTCTTTCCCACTTAGTCCACACTTTCAGTTTCAAACTAGAACAATTCCATTACTTTGATTGATTGTGAACCAGTAAGTAAGAGCTCCAGTTTTATCATTAACTACTCTTAAATATTGTAAATTGACAGTTATATAAGTGAAAACCTCAGTTACGTGTTTCATTTATTTCTCCAAAGTATTTTATAAAACTCAAAATTAACTTGAGGCTCTCAGTTCGAACTAAGATTAAACTTTTTTTACAGATGATTAAGTAATGAAGACATTATACCGAAGGAAACGCTTAAAGTTTAGAAACTCAAATGTTCTAACGTACAGAAAAATTTATTACATGTCAAAAATTTTGATTTGAAGCAGTGTTTACATGTATTTTTTCTATTTTTGCCCTAATCAAGAGACGTGTTTTTTTTTACACATTCACAAAACTGAGTAATAACTGTGTGTTATGAACATTAATATTTTACAGCACGTTGAACAGAAACAACATCACGACTTTAGGAAAGAATCTCTTCGAAAATATGAAGAAATTAAGAGTTATGTAAGTAGAGAATGTGATACTTAATCATTTTAACATACACTGAGTGGTCACAAGTAAATAGACACCACCGTTTCAGAAA
>NW_013667075.1:220267-229481 GCF_000517525.1 Limulus polyphemus
ACTGAAAAGTGTCATTTTTCTGAAACGGTGGTGTCTATTTACTTGTGACCACGCTGTGTATATATATAGTGGACACTTCTCTAACAATTCCAAGGTCAGTTAGGATTAGCATTAAGGGCTTTTAAGATAAGTAATGTTTGTAAAGGTTTTTTCATTTCTTCCTTTTTTCTTTCAAAAGGTTCTTAAGTCAGGTAACACTCGAAAATATTTTCGTCTTTCTCCTGAAAATCCATAAGCGAGGTAGAATTCGAAAATAATTCCTTCTAACTGTAAATATACTTGTACCAGGTAGGATTTGAAAGGGCTTTTCTTCACCCTAAAAGTCAGATAGGATTTGAAAAGGATTCTTGTAAAAACATATATAAACATATAACTCGAAAGAGTTACAGATTTTTTTCCCAAAATTGATAGATGGCGCATAGATTTAAAAAGTTGTTAGTCATTATACAAAAAAAAATAAAAACTTTTATACCTTGTATGAAATTTGCTATGGGTTCTAAAGAATTCGCTGATGGTACCGTTAATAATCCTTGATGGTGTGAAGACATTTGATGCAGTGACAGACTAGAAAAAAAAACGAAATAAAATAAATTTAACGGTCTATGTTGCTGTAAAGAATAAAGCTAAACAATGGGCTATCTGAGTTCTGCCCACCAAGAGTATTTAAACCTCACTTCTAGCGTTGTAAGTACGTATACTTACCGTTGAGCCATTAGTGGTGGGGAGCTAACGGTCTATGATCTTATTTGTACGACAAAATTATTTATTAACAAACCGGCAATAGTGAAAGCAATTATTGCTAATTGACGCCATGTATTTTAGTTGGGTTTAGTAATTATTCGTGTCTGTCCATCTTTACCCAATAAGTATTTTATCACTTAATGAGCCAAAAATAAGAACGATTTATACGTCTAACAAGATCTGCAGGATAGAACTCAAGGTCTCGATCGCATTTTCAGGACCACATGCGTGCTTGATATCTCAAAGATTTTCTGTAGAATAAAAATGTTTGCTTGTTTGTTTGTAACTTTCATAAAATCAATTTTGTGTATTATTGACTGTTCATTCCGCTTAGGGCCGTAGTCGCCACAATAAATAGCATTATAACTGTTCTTGACTTCCACAGGCGTATATCTGACAACCCGCTTACCTGCGACTGTCATCTCTCCTGGCTAGCTAGCTGGTTGAGGAGTAACCCTCGTTTAGGGCTCTTCGCACGCTGTGCTCTCCCCTTTTACCTAAAGAACAAAGACGTCGCAGCTTTAGATGGATCTTATCTCAGGTGCAACGGTAAGTTTTAACTTCTGATCACTCAGTCTCACTAATGAATATAACATACGAAACTGTATTTTTTAACTTCTGATCGTTGTAATCCAACTAATGAATTGAAAAGACGAAACTGTATTATTTAACTTTTAGCTTCTGATCGTTCTAATCTAACTGATAAATAAAAGAGGCAAAACTTTATAACGTAAGTTTTTAGCTTTGATCATTCTAACATCGCGGTTTCCAACTTATGATACGCCCCCTATGGAAGTGTGAGCATGCTAAAGGGGGAGTAAGTGACAACAAAGATCGACCTTCTACACTAGTTCGTAAAAACTAAAAACTGCGATTAAAGGAAAATAATATTTTTTCAAGTTCATTAATTTACATACTCACTGATGTGTCGCTTTCATACTCCGTAGAATCAGTTTCCGTGGGTACAGAATATGAGTATGGGGATCAGGGAAACTGTTATAGTCTAAGTAACGAATACAAAAATGTTAATACAAAACTTTTAGCCTGTGACCATTCCAATTTAGATGACAAACACGTGATGCAAAACGTCACAATGTGATCATTCCAGTTTAAATAACGAGTAAAATGAATCAAACATCATTAGCTAACATTTAGCTACTGATTGTTTAACTAACGAACACAACACATAAATTCTCAACGTAAGATTTAGATTCTAATAATTTCAAAGTAGTTAAAATATACAATAAACACAACTTCATCACTGACTGAATTTTGCATAAGATTCTCCAAAGTGAACTGAAAATACAACAGATACAACGCCATTTAGTTTGTTTGAATAAAAAAAAATACATCAAACTCCGCTCTACTTCAGTTGTAACAAAACTTATTTGCTCTCAACAAACTACATCCGATCGAACATCACTACATCACATTAATACACGTGAAGCATCGTTAGCTTTGAGGAATATATTTTCAATCTGTGTTCCGATTGTAAACTTTACAACATTCTTTGTTCTTATCTCTTTCGTCAGGTGTGGAGGAGACCTCTAGTGGTTGCCAGACCGAACTAATGTGTCCTTATCCTTGCACTTGCTTCGATGGTGTTGTAGATTGTCGAGACAAAAACTTGAAGAGAATCCCAGAGCGTATTCCTGAGACGGCAACAGAGCTGTAAGCCTAAAACAGTTATAACTTAGTGGTTATTAGTCAATCATCAAGTTATGAAATAAAATTATATCTACAATCACTGAACAGTAATATCTTGCAAATTAAGAAAAGAACATGATATTCATTCAAAGGAGTTAAACTTATTAAATGGTTGATTTAAAAAAATGGCCGAGACATTTTTCTTTTCTTTTTTTTCGTACACTGTAATTAATATATTGTCTTTTTTTAGGTTTGTGAATTTTTGTTATTGTTTAACGTAATTCAAGAGGTATCTTAAACACTCCGAATGAATGATGGCTGACTCACTAATTGAGAATCGTTTTGTTTCAGTTTAAGACTGAGCAAGTGATTAATTAAAAAGGTTTGTTTGTTTGTTATTAAGCACAATATATATATATATATATATAGTGCTATGCCCACTACTGGTATTGAACCCCGAGTTTTAGCGCTATAAGCTCTCATACTTATCGAAGGCCATTTTTTAAAATTAGACGATTAATTGTTTGTTGAATTTGTAGTAAAGCAACTGGGGGTCTATCAAAGTTAGCCGTCCCTATTTTGAAGTGATAGACTAGATAGGTAAAGCAGCTAATCAACACCACCCACCGCCAACTCTTAAGTTACTAGGATTGTTCGTCACATTATAACACCCCCATGGCTCATAGGGTTCTCCTATTTTGTATAGGCCTGGCATGGCCTGATGGTTAGGAAGCTTGACTCGCAATCTGCCGGTCGCGGGTTCGAATCCCCATCACCGAACATGCTCGCCCTTTCAGCCGTGGGAGCGTTATTTAGTGATGGTCAATTCCACTATTCGTTGATAAAAGAGTAGCCCGAGGGCTGGTGATGGATAGTATTGACTAACTGCCTCCCCTCTAGTCTATCACTGCTAAATTAGGAACGGCTAGCGCAGATAGCTCTCGTGTAGCTTTGCGCGAAATTCAAACTAAACCAAACCTATTTTGTATAAACGTACTGTTTTTCTTCAATTTGTAAAAGAAGGAAACACTAGAAACAAACAAAAAAGGCGCAGGTTTTATTTGAAGGTTATAAGAGTTCCTTAAAGATCCTTTAATTGGTTTGTTTGTTAAAATCACTAACGAAACAAATATTATGGGATATTATTTTATAAGTCTGTCATTATTTTATTCTCTGTGTGAGGAAACGTACCCAAAGAATTGATTCTTCACCACATCAGTGGTTTTAAGTGTCAGCGAATGACTGGCCTCATTTTTCTTGTGTAATGAATATTCACGGATGGATCCTTATACAAACTTGTTAAATCTCTGACTTTAGCTTACTGTTCGTTTCCTGATAACAGTCTTAATATGTCCTTCTTCATCCAAGGAAATGATTCTATGACTATCATCGGGTATTTTTGTTGTTATTTTTTTTCAAACATTGCAGATTTTTCAGGATTATTATTGAGTTTAAAACTTGCCTAAAGGAATCTCTCTTCAAATAATCCATTACTTTAAGATATTGTTTGTCATTCAAGAATCAGAGAAGAGATAGCTAACGAAACGTTCTTATATTTAAAAGTAATATTCAAAATATTTCGTACACTGGTAAGTTAACTTACTTTGTTACTTAATTAGAATTTCATTTGAAAGCAAAATATAAGTGTGTCAAAACAACTTACTTTTTAAAGTATGTATTAAGTAAATATATGGATGTGTTGGGCTAAGGATATCTGTCCTACAGTAGGTGTCTGTGACTTGTTGGTGATAAATTCAAAAATCAACGAACAGCACTCACTCTACTTGTTTTCAAAATACTATATATACTTGGAACTAGTTAAACGTATGTACAACAAATTCTTTACACTGTAGAGATCATAGGCATACCACAAACATTATATAGTTCTCTTCTTGTTGTCAAAAGTTCACTTAGGCCAATTCAATTGCTTTAGAATTTCAGTGGACAAGCCGAATTATTTTTCTCTATTACTATATCGCCAAACTATCCGAGTATAGTTCACTTACTTTATCGTCGAGTTACAACGGATCTATCCTATACTTCTAAAATCGTCTGCTCCACTTTCTCTCTTTGTAATTCCGAGAATCGTCTGTCTGTCTATTTGCCAAAGTCCACTGAGGCTAGTAAATTACTTTAGAACTCTTTTTGACGAAATAAACTATTCTTATTATATCTTCCAAAACCGTTAGTCTCATTCTAATATATTAACTGCTAGGCCTATATTAATCGTTAGGCCTTCCACCCCTACGACGATTAACTTTGCGTTTAACTTTTCTTTGGCCGAATTTCTTCTCGTAATTTTACCTTACTTCTCGTCTGCTCTGTCTTTGTTTGTCTGTCTATTTTTCCCGCTCATCTCACAATATTTATACGTTTATTACTTAACTGTCTACTCGCTATATCCGCGACATCAATAAATTTCACGTGACGTTTGATAATCTCGACATCAACGAGTTATAAACACAACGTACGACTCTTACCGAGTTACTTAACTAAACATCTCATAACATTTACTTTAAAATAATTGTTTCTTACTCTCTTGTTATGAACAAAACTAAACAATCAAAAAATATCCACTCACAAAATAAATAAATTAATAATATCTACACTAAACAGTTTTTTTATATCATGACAATGAGATTATAAAAAAAATATGAAACTTCTGAATATATATAGCTCTAGAAAGTGACATAGTAACGACATGTTTAAAGTAGGATATATTTTGTTCTATTGGCTTATCTGTTCGAAAAAATCAAAATGATAAATAATGAATTTGATTGAATAAGAAAATTAAAAATAATCACCTATAAATTTAGTGGGACTGATGTTATTATGTTTTGTTTTGTTTTTTGAATATTCTCGCATTATGGATCCTCCGATTCACAATCCGGCAAGCTAACTTTAAGCCATACCCGACCCTTGAAATTCATTACGATTAGTATGCAAACAATAAATAGAAATGATTATATTTTAACAATCTTTTAAATGCATGAGTAATAAAATATTCACTTTCATTCATTATCGTTTACTGTTATCTACACACATGAGTCTCTAGTGGGTAGTGGGTCAGCAGTAAGTTTACACACTTAAAACGTTAAAATTTGGAGTTCGATTCCCCATGGTGGACAGAGCACAGTTAGGCTATTGTGTAGCTCTGCGTTAAAATAAACAAGCAAAAATACACCATGGGTGCATTTGATAAGAGTTACAACTGTTAGTGAGTGTGAGTTCTTTTATTAATGCACTACGTCATTACGGCGCTCGACTCGCAATCTGAGAGTCGCGGGTTCGAATCCCCTTTCAGCCTTGGAGGCGTTATAAAGTGACGGTCAATCCCACTATTCGTTGGTAAAAGAGTAGCCCATGAGTTGGCGGTATAGCTTTGTACAATAAACAACAACAACTCACAAACAAACGATATTTTCAGTTTTGGTGTTACTTTATTTTCTAACTTGTGAATTATGGCTCCTCCTACCATTGTTTTCATCTTATTAATCATCGCTCAAAAGCACTCATTATTCGCAAGATCTGTTACGAGGAATACAAATTGCAGACTTGGGTAGGAATTGTATACTTGTGGAATGAAAAAGAATGAGGGTAAACTATAGAGAATAAACTGATTTTTGCCAATTGCAATTTTATATATGTGTATCTACACTTGAATCAAAGAATTTATTCTATCGAACTGATTTTAATATAATACTTTCACTGCGTGTTCTCCCCCCTGTTTTTATTTTCAGTATTCAACTGACTGTAATATCACACTTTCTGTAGCACAATGAATTAAAGTGTCAGCAAAGTTCAGGTAATATTGATCATTTAATGTCCCAAATTTGGAGCGCGAATCTGCCAGTAACACGCACGTACCTTAAAAGTTTAAAATGATGATTGTAATTTAAACTTTACATTATAAATATAATGTAATTGGTATTTTCGACCAGAAGAGCATCTTATGGGCCAAACGGCTTTGGTCAGCTTTTGAACTACTTGATCAGAGGGCGAGCAGTCAGCCAGAAGCACCTGTCGCCATTGGCTTTGTCAGACTCTTTGAATCAGTGAAATAATAATATTATTATATTGTATTTATTAATTTTAAATATATTACCTGAAAAGCCGATAAGCGAAAAGTGACTCTAATACGGGGAACTAAGCCCGGTACCCCAGGCTAAAAACTCCAGTGCTGTACCACTGAATTATACAAGAGTACAAGTCATCCTCATCAATTTCATTTCGCCATAAGTATGATTACCGTACTGCGTTATGCTAGGTATAAATATCAAATCATAAAAGTCTATCATAGACTTGAACTATTTATTTAAATCCGTTAGTAACCAGTGAAGTAGTAATATTATTATATAATAATTAATATAAAATTCGATAACCGAAAAGTGTCTCCGGGACCAAGACTTCAACCAAATAATGGAATTGACAGTTGCACTTATAACGCGCTCACAACTAAAAGTGTGGACTGTGTTCAGTGCAACATGTCTTGAACCTTAAACTTTTTGATCCATAACCCGAGACGCTAACCACCAAAAGTCAAACCCGACTTACTGCTATCGATCAGTTACTGATGGTGCTGCTTGGTGTAAAACAAGATTTATTCTTTAGTTAACCAGTGAACATGATATCCTAAACTTCAAAATATTTCAAGAGTTGAGAACAATTTTATTACAATTTGATTATTTTTGTGTTGTCTTGAACCAAATACACACATTTCCCAAATGCTTTCGAAGTAAATAGTCTATTTTAAGACTTGGAGTGGTATTTTAAGGACAACAACCTCTTCGTAAGAGGTAAAAAAATTTACATCGGAATTTGTAAAAGTGGGTGATTTACAGCTGTCTTTTGGCCAATATTTTAAGATAAAAGCCAAAGTATTTTAGGGTGCATATAATAAAACGTTTTTACGTTTCTTAATCTTCATTTTGGAAATCTAAATGCGTATAACTGTTCGTAAAGTGGCGTTTTAAGCACGTGGATAACACACGGGTTTATATATTAGTGAATGAATGACCTCCAATTCCATCTGCTCTGACAAAAAAAAAAGTGTATTCAAAACAAATATATCAAAACTTTAGAAGTAAACAATCTATAGTGAAGACGAAATTCATAGCTTAGCCTGAAAACAAAACTGTTACGCAGCTCTCAGCATTTTATCTTAGTCACCCAAACTCTCGCTTTAGGGTTAATGTGTTATATTATTGTTTTGTGAAGTTAGGAGTAATGTTACAGACGATTTCTCCGACACGAACGGGTAAAATCATTCTTCCACTAAAAGTATCAAAGGTTATTCATATTTTTAGCCGCGGCATAGCGGCTCATAGAACGGCTCTGAGTTGTTGTTGTTTTTCAAATACAAATGTTTAGCTCATAGTTTCGTCATCTCTTGACCAATTTGGGATCTAATTACAGTTTTCGACTCAGGAGGTTAAACCCTTTTGAGTGAGTTATTTGACCACGCCCAAGGTCTCATAGATTAATTTACTCTAATCCTGCCTAAAAGAATTTCAAATTGAGGGTAGACTGGTAGAGATCCTGATGAGTAATAAAATCGAATCGGGTATACGCTCGCTCCCCGCTTGGTATTGCTGATGCACAAAAATACAGCTAATGAAAAGGGAAACAAAGATCTCATAGATTTACTCTAATCCTGCCTTAAAGAATTTCAAGTGCCCCGGCTATTGAGGATTCCCTCTTGTTTTTTCACAGAATCAGAAGTTTAGCTATTCTTAAGCTGTTAATAAGAAACCTTTAAAGCATAGTTTGCATGATGTGATTTCTCAGCCTCAAAGGAATTCCAAAATGTAGTAACCATAAACTTTTTCTAATTTTTAGAAACCTTACGGGCAGCGCACTGGCCTGTAAAGTTAGACACACTTCTGAAGAAGTGAAAACCGAGACCGAGATTCGAAACCGTGACTCATTTTACCGAGCAAATATTTTAGCCAACTATGCAAAACTCAAGAGTCCTGGGCTATCAGCATCCCCTAGGCAGGGTCGAGGGTTCGAATCTCACCCATTATAAGTTTCAACTTCTTCAAAAACTTCACAATTCATTTTTATAAGAATCACATATTTGTAAAAAAATGTAGAAATTTATAAATAATATAATTACATTCGTCGTTTGTTCATTATATTACTAATTTACTTTATTCTGTGCCTTTTGGGATATCGAGATAATTTTGGTTTTTGTTAATTAAACTACCAGGTTTTCGGTTTTGAATGTTGGATTCCCAGAATGTATTCGATAAACATGATGGGTCAACATAAATTACATTTTCTGCACAAGTATATTTTAACTGTAACTTATTCTCTAGTTTTATAAATATTTATTTAGGAAGAAAGACTTTCGCATTTACAGTATATATACTTACCTATCTTGTGTGTGCGGTCGGTCTGTGATAATTTTAATAATATTAAAGTTCTATAACTACCAGTCTATATTTAGAGCACACTTCAGGAAAATAAAATATATTTTAAAAGACTGGTGTGCTGTTCGGAATTCTTTTAAAAAGCTATTTCACAAGTTAAGCATCTTTTACCCGCAACACATAAAATCATGTCATTATAATCCATCACCACTTGCTTCACTCAACTCGTGCTCACACGACACGTGATCGACTTGAGCTCATTGTCATTTGTTGAGGAAATCAATTGGTGGAATTGAACGGGCACATCAAAATAACCACATAGTGGTTGTCGTATAGTGTTCATTGGGAATCCGAAACTACCTTATTGGGTTCTTGAACTGGCGATCCACCATGCCCTTTTTTTTTTCCAAGAAAATAGCTGTAATCAACGTAGTTTTTTCGACAGATTCGTC
>NW_013667075.1:230530-234616 GCF_000517525.1 Limulus polyphemus
AACATTATGTTACTGATATTTGCTGCAATTAAATTTAATGATTCATCGGTTAATAATAACAACAAAAATAGAGACAGAGAGGAGTGTAAGTGAACAGACACGTGACAGTGTTATGGGTAATTTTGTTAAGCGTACTAGAAATACCATAGAGTGGAGTACTCAAATAGTCAAAGGTCAGTTTAAAGGTTACTTTAATATAAAAAAGTTGCAAACCACTAAACTATAAGAAGTTTATAGCTCGAGCGAAACATGACGTCGTTCTATTACAGTTTGAAACTCCGTACAATCAACATCCGTTGTCCTACCTACACTGTTACTTGCAGTGACTAATATTACTGGATTCAAAATAAACTCGCGGAGAATTAAATAATATTATATTTTGTTCTTTGTGCATCTTATCCTAAACATTCGTTCATGTTTAAAGTAAACTTTCCCACACTTGGTTGAAAAACTTTTATTAGGCATTAGTGAAAATCCCGTGCGAGTGCGCTACACAATAAAAATAAGAGAATTTGGTGGGCCCAAATCTGTAGATTATTAATATATATACTGCTTTTATGCTACAGGGTGTTGACCCACGTGTGTGTGTATATATATTTATCTTACTCAAACACGCTCTCAGTGGCTCAGCAGTAAGTCGGAGAGCTTATAACGCGAAAAATGCGGCTTCGCTACCCACGGTGGGCAGAGCACAGATAGCCCCTTATGTAGCTTTATGCTTAACAACGAACAAGCAAAATAGTCAAACACTCGGCTAATAAGTATCCCAGACATTTACATATGCCCTTGAATACATTATTTTATGAAACCAAAACGTGTAAATTTGGTATGTTAAAGAGCGTCTATTAAACGTATTCAGTATTCTAATTAACGCTTTACATATTATGATTTCATTTTAATGTAAAATATATTTATTCTGAACTTCTGATCGAAAGTAAGCTAACTAAAGATCAGAACTAGAAAATTTTTAACAGTAATATATACTAAGGAGACGATCCCGTGTAAAAACTAACTAAAATTACTTAAGTTTCTAAATCATAATACTCTGAATTAACATGGGATTTGTTTGTAATTAAGCTCAAACTACACAATAGGCTATTTGTGCTCTGCCTACCACGGGTATCGAAACCCGGTTTCTAGAGTTGTAAGTCCGAAGAGACACCATTGTGCCACTGGGGAGTCCAACTTGGGAATCGTCAATGTTAACGAAATCTTCGACGGAATCCCAATAGTATTTCACGAGACTTGACAAACTTAGCAGATTTAGGTTAGTTCTAGATCCAAACTGTAAACAAACAAATCTAAAATAATCTTCATAAGTTCAATAATAATTTAAAAAATATTTTCTACGTTATAAATAATAAAATTACGTTAAACTACTTATAAAGGAAAATGAAAAGAAAATATTTTTTGTAGGACATATTTATTTATTATATTTTAAGATAAAGAATTGTATAAAATTCCATTGTTAATCTTTTTTCTCAGTATATTATGCACAAATCATGATTTTAAAAAATCTGATGCGCGATTAATAAAATAGCCTTTTTTGTTTTACTGTTTCAGTAATATTTAGAATCTTACGCTTCACTTGATTTCAATAAACCTTTTCACTGCTAGAAAAAACGTCCAGAAATTAGTTATAATTTCTTAAACCAATCAGAAATGATTTTCGAATCGTTAATAAACTTACGTCCCCCCCCCCCCTAGTGGCACAGCGGTATGTCTACGGACTTACAACGCTAGAATCCGGGTTTCGATGGGCAGAGTACAGATAGCCCATTGTGTAGCTTTGCGCTTAATTACAAACAAACAAATAAAATTACGAAATAATGAAATGATCATTTCTTGATGTCCCTAGTGGCTAAAATTCGGGGTTCACTCTTTGAGGTGAGAACAACATAAATAGCCTATGGTACATCTTTGCGTTTGAAATAAAAACCAACAAAATCTTCCTTGCTGTAATTACGTTGTCCAATACGTCAGCGAACAAAGACCACGTATTGGGTATTTGTGAAATAATATCTCTTCTGTCTTTCTAACAATAAAGGAAGTTACAAAACTTCATTACCTCTGACTTAAAATATTTTTACTTACGTTTTAGGAGACTGGAACACAACGAAATTAGTGACGTGCCACCTGGAGCATTCGCCTTGTACCCACGTTTAAGAAGAATGTAAGTTTAAATTGATGAATAACCACAGTTACAGTATCATTATTTTTCAAAGTGCTTTACAGCTACAGTATTTGTTCTGAGAAGAAACTGACAATTTGAAATCAAATACATTATGATGTAACGAAGATGCTATTTCGAAACCTTTTAAGTTTTATGGATCACTCAGTAATAAATCCTTGTTCAATGACTTCGTACTTTTGACACGATAATCAGTAAAACAGATGAGAGATTACATTTCTGCCACTTCCGACAAGTAGCCTAATATATCTTGACTTTCTTATATAAAACATCTCTGTTAGGTACAAACTTTATAATTTGCTTTCACGTCACGCACATTTTTTCCTCTCCTAGATGCTTTCATAAGGCGTAGATGAAAAATATAACTGGAATTACTCCATTTGAAACACTGTTAACGTAATTAGGTTTACTCCATTTTAAACACCGTTAATTTAACTAGAGTTACTCCACTTGAAATACTGTTAATGTAGTTGAAGTTACTCCATTTGAAGTACTGTCAATGTAATTGGAATTACTCCATTTGAAACACTGTTAATGTAAATGAAGTTACTCCATTTGAAATAGTACCTGTTCGACGAAGAATCTGTTCATGAATACTTGAATTTTTTACTTATTAATGAAAACAGACTACTTTTTTTGTCAAACTTGCATGTTAGAACAGCACCTCATGTATGACATTATTAGTACTATTAACCACAGAAATATTTTTAAAAGATGTTTAAGTTCTCGTTAACTCGTGAATATATATCACACGGAATACTTTCATTAGGTTAGAAGAACAAAAGTTACAGGTTTTATAAAAGTACAGAAAAGGAACAAGAATGTTTACAGATCTTAATGGTGAGCTTCTTGCTTTTAACAACAACATGTATAATAACCAACTGCCTGGACTAATTAATGAGAAACTAAATTGTTGCTTTCAGAGACCTTAGTAACAACCAGATCGATAAAGTTGCCGGAGACGCCTTTCATGGCTTAAAACACCTTACGTCTCTGTAAGTTGGAATGTTTTGTACATTATCACCTCTATATCTCAGTCGATCACTCTGTTTGTTTACACTATTGATATTTATTTATGTATCTAAATCCCGATTCGCTATACATATGATAGGAGTAAGGATACCGTTGAACGTGACAGTTAACCACATTCATTTGTTTTTGTGTCTTGTTAATAAAACATAAAATATTTTGTGTGATTATTATTTTGTTTTTACGTACGTCAGTTTTTGTTTTCTTATAATGAAAATATAAATTTAGATTTTGATATATATTCTTCTATACGCATAAAAACATTACCAGAAACTACTTCAAGTAAAAATCGTTGAATATTTTAATATGGATCAATTTAATATTCGTAGTTGTGAGCACGTAAATATCTGAATAAGTTGATAATTAAGCTTGAACTCCATTCTGGTTTCATCTAAAACATTAGATTACAAAGTGAACTCAATCTAGTTTATGCAAGTGAGGATGTTTCTCAAGAACGACTTGCATTTCTTCTCGTTCAGGGTTCTCTATGGCAACAAAATAACAGAGCTTCCAAAGGAAACGTTGAAGGGATTAACTTCATTGCAGTTACTGTGAGTTGAATATAACTTATTTTTACTGTGAGTTGAATATAACTTATTTTTACTGTGAGTTGAATATAACTTATTTTTGCTCTGAGTTGAATATAAATTATTTTTACTGTGAGTTGAATATAACTTATTTTTACTGTGAGTTGAATATAACTTATTTTATTTTATTTATTTTTACTTTCGGTTCTGTTTTCTGATATAGGTTGTTAGGTGAAATAGGTTTAGATTAACCACGATGTATAATGTAGTCGAAATGAAGCGAGTAACACAGGCTAATTAGAGTCTTGTTTGATAACACCGGGGATAGAATCATATTCA
>NW_013667075.1:235384-252791 GCF_000517525.1 Limulus polyphemus
GAAGGTGATAAAACTTCACTAGTCCACCTATATAAGAATGTCCAAATGTAGTAGCAACGCCTTATACAGGGAAGGTGATAAAACTTCACTAGTCCACCTATATAAGAATGTCCAAATGTAGTAGCAAGGCCTTATACAGGGAAGATGATGCAACTTCCTAGTCCGCCTATGTAAGAATGTCCAAATGTAGTAGCAAGGTCTTATACAGGGAAGGTGATGCAACTTCACTAACCCACCTATATATGAATGTCCAAATGTAGTAGCATGGCCTTATACAGGGAAGGTGATGCAACTTCCTAGTCCGCCTATGTAAGAATGTCCAAATGTAGTAGCAAGGTCTTATACAGGGAAGGTGATGCAGCTTCCTAGTCCACCTATATATGAATGCCAAATGAGCAATTCCAATTATTTCTCTTCCCACCAATAAATTTCCGAAGTTACTTTTTACTGTACATAACATAATTTCAGTTGTGTCATTATTTTGAAACTTATGTAAATATTTTTTATCTTTATTATCTATGTGTGTGTGTGTATATATACACGTCTGTTTGTGTAAAAAAAACACGCACTTAAATTCCTTTTTATTATTTTGACTTATGTTTCAATTTATGTCATTCTGAATTTTAAATGATATGCCTTTTTGCCAGTGTGACTCTAGACTATAATATAACGAGATATTCACTAGTAATGATAATAATAATAATAAAAGTGACAACAGACTCCCCTGCACTGAAAGTCAGGGTTTCGACCAATACATTCTTTGGGGTCTAACGTCGTTGTGTAATGAACCGAGTTATTTTTTTTACAAATGATACAGACAGTTGGGAATAGAGATTCACCCTGAAACGCGGATGTTGATGCATGTCTTCTACACATTTCCTTACTCAGTTCAAATGATATTTTGTCATTGAATGGACGACAGCAAGAAAGATGATGTCCTACTTCTGAGTGAATGTCAGTGAAATCCACGGACTCGAACTATATATTAGAAGTTGCAATGTCGTGACATTCAATGTCTAAATTGAGCCATTTCCACAAACAGATTCTATACTTTCCCACTGGGAGGCTGTAAATGGTTTTGTTTTACTGCTTACAACACCGCAAGTTCGACTTTTTGGTCGGTTTTGGCCTGAACATGGTGAATGTTTTGAGCTCCCAGGGTATTTATGGACACGACTACGACATTTCCTTGTTTACAAAATATTGCTCGCTGATTGGTTTATCCTGTACATTTGTACTGCGACTTTATACATTTATGCGTAATTAGCATACGGAAATTTCACATTGCACCTATTGAACATAGAAGTATCATCAAAGTATTACGGGAGTAGAACTTCCAGTATAAGTACGAAAAGACGTCTTTCAACAGATTCCCATCGTTATTTTATAGACCCTAGGACCTCGAAACGGGATTGAAAGATAAGTGGTTTAAGCTGATGACCTATTAGAGTTATGTTAGATAACACCGTAGTCGAAATGAAGCGAGTAACACAGGCTAATTAGAGTCTTGTTTGATAACACCGGGGATAGAATCATATTCAGTAACACAGTAGAAAGTACAACGCTGATTTAAAGTGAGTAACAAAGACTTATTAGAGTCGTGTTCGGTAACATCAGCTTATGTAGATAAATAACGAAAAACCAACAGAGTTACCATAATTGTAATGATTTTTTAGGGAATTATTTAGTTCTGTTCCTGGTCGTAAGTTTTGTTTGTTTGTTTGAAGTTAAGCATAAAGCTACACAATGGGTTATCTGTACTCTGCCCACCACAAGTATCGAAACCCGGTTTCTAGCGTTATAAGTCCTCAGACGTAGCGCTGTACCACTGAGGGGCCTGGCTATAAGAAAACATCATTCATCAATGTTTTGCATATGTTGAAATGGAACATTGTGCTCCTTTAAGTCTACGAATTTATGATACATTTAATTTTCGTGCTTGTGTTTCCACTTATACATTTAAATATATAGATAAAAAGTAAATGATCTTTGTTGAAGCTTTGAACTTTAATCAATAAATAAACAGAAAATTAAAGTTATTGTGACATCCTTTTTATTTCATAATAAAATCAAGTTCATTCAAAGAATGAGTGCCAATAAAGACCTAAATAGTTCGTATGATGTATGTGTAGCGAGCGATAAAGTGCTCATGATATATTATTTTATTTGCTTAATGTATTTCGCACACAACTATTTGAGAGCTATCTACACTAGCCATTTGTAAGTTAGAAATGATAGACTAGAGGGAAGGCAGCTTGTCAATACCACCCGCCGCCAACTCTTGGGCTATCCTTTTTACCAACGGAAAGTGAGATTGACCGTCACATTATTTAACGTCTCTAGGCTGAAAGGGCGAGCACGTTCGGTGACGGGATTTGATCTCGCGACCCGTAGATTGCCAGTCGAGTGCTTGATAGTTCGCAGAATTGAGGTTACTAGCTTGCGGGCCTATATGGTAATCAATAATATTTTCTGCACTAATTATTGTACATTTAATTATTCATCTGCACCACGTGCATCATTCTAGTCAGCAAAATCTCAATCCTCATCAGTTTTATTAAACACGGGCCGCTCCTGGGTCACTGAGAAAAACAGGGACGTGTTCTGGTGACTGTAAAAACCGTATACGTAGTATATAACCAATTCAACAACATAAATAAGCACAACATCCTACTATACTTACCTCTAAGCAATACTGGCAATATCAGCCATATAATGGATGACCAAGTGGCACCGTGTTACATTATAGGTAAGCACAGCAACCCACTATACTTACCTCTAAGTGCTGTGCTTACCTATAATGTAACACGGTACCATTGGTCATCCATTATATGGCTGATATTGCCAGTATTGCTTAGAGATAAGTATAGTAGGATGCTGTGCTTACCTATAATGTAACACGGTACCAGTTGGTCATCCATTATATGGCTGATATTGCCAGTATTAACCCACTATACTTATCTCTAAGCAACATTGACAATACCAGTCACATTCTGTGTTGTATTATAGGAAACCCATAAGGCGTACACCTCATGCACCACGTGACATCATTAGAGTTTGATCCATAACAGAGTATTTTGTTCCTAAGTGCTAGGGTCAGAAAGAAGTTCCTGGGTATACATCTTTACCAGGTTGAGCTGATATATGACAACGGTTGAATTTTACATATTATATGGCATCAAGAAGCCTTTTGGCACTTCAAGGTTGTCCCAAATTCACGACCCATCAATATATAAAAAACTAGTCACTAAATACAGGCTATAATACCTCAAATGTTCACCAGTCGTTTTCTTAATCTTCTGAAAGTACCATCCTTTAACTACTGTAGACCTAAATTTGTTCCACAAAGTTTAACGGTGTTGGATAAATGAAATTGGTAATGTATTTGACCTTTCCAAATCTCAAATATATGAACTGTTTTTTACTGCTCTCAGATATTCAACATGAAAATATCTGATGTATGCATCTAACCAATCCACTTAAATATTTTGAATACTCTAAAAATTTCACTTATATAATATTTTTGTTTTTCTCTTTTTAAGAAAGAGCAAGTTAAAAGATGTCAATCTACTCTTACATGACAATCCATCAAATCCTAGAATCATCTTACATCTCCAAAAACTCAAATTTGTTCCAAAGATGAGGGGGTCAAAACTACACTTTATGCTTCAAATATGGCCTTACTAATGCTTTATCCAACGAAACCATGACCTTTTGTTGTTAATATCCGTATACAAAGAGCTTAAACTTTTATTAGCTTTACCACTTGTAATTGATCATAGTCATGAAGGCTTAAGAATTATATCAACAAATATCTAAAGATCCTCATCTATTTGATTAAGAGACCTCCATATAAATTTTATGTGTAATTTCTATTATGATAACCAAGATTCATGAACTTACACTAATCATAATTAAATTTTATCTCCCATATGTTTGTCCAACTAACCAACCAATCTATACCTCATCGTACAACTATAGCACCTTCGTTACAGCTAGTAAGTCGTAAGATTTTTATATCACCAGCAATCTTAGTCAAGTTAATGACTATGTCTCTATTAATATAAATGAGAGACAGCAACGTTCCCACCACCGATCCCTGAGGCACACCACATGTAATATTAGTCCAGTTATAAGGTAGTCCTCGGGAAGTATAGGGAAGTCAAAAAATAAAGTAGAAGCCATATAGAACCATACAGTATGTTGTGAGACTAACTCCCTCTACTGCACCTCATTTGATTCAGGTTAAAATGGAATTTTCTATGCAAATCTTTTCTCTTCCTTTTGCTTGTTGGTGGGTATTGACCAGAATATATTCCATAATATGAGTAAATAATCCTTACGTATGTCTAATACATAATGAATTTATGAATTAAATTTGACTTTCTTCAAGGCTCCCATCTCCTTTCAACCTTTCTTATCACAGACTGAACAGCCTGTTTGATTTTAGACACAATTCTGGAATGGTTTGCTTCGTTTTTAAGAAGCTGCTTTTAGCCCTTCTTAAGGTTTGGCATTTCAGTTCTGAACTCCATATTCTGGAATAACTCTATTCTATCAATAAATTAATATTTCTTGAAGTCATATGTCAAGTTGTTTTATGTCTGTTGACATCATATTTTCAGGATGGAAAGATCAGCTTGGAAATTACTCAAGACACTGAAGTTGTGTTCATCTGTTTAGGCTGTCTTTTTCAGCACAATACAACTTACGTAAAAAGTACGCTCCTCCCGATCTCCAGCATTCCAAAGACGCCTTCTTGACATTCAACATTTCTCTCTATCAACATAAATGTGATTTTGGCACGTCTACAGCAATGTATTTGTTTATTTCCTTGTTTGTTTATTTTAAAGCAAAGCCACATTGGACTATCTGCGGGGTCTACCGCGGGGAATCGAACCCGGATCTTAGCATTGTAAGTCCGTAAACATATCGCTGTCCCACCAGGGGACTTACAACAATATGATAGTTTCACATCATCCAAAGCTAATGATGCATGGTATTTTCTCGTGACAATAATAGCGCTGCTCCAGGGCTACGACTTACCTGAATTATGTTACCGCCAAGATATGTGTTGGTTCCAACAGTTTGCATGTTGTTTTTGTCTCAATAGCCAAATGACCAACAGCGTGGAGATTTGTTTCAATCACATTAAGAAAGATGTGACCACTCGTGTATCATGTTAAGTTTGTAATTGGAATAAAAGTAACTACCCTTGCATCACGTAGGGTTGGAGATAGAGAAAGATGTGAAAGCTCCTTTATAACGTAGGAATGGAGATGGGGAAAGATGTGACTGCTCCTTTATAACGTACGAATGGAGATGGAGAAAGATGTGATTGCTGCATTATAACGTAAAAATGGAGATGGAGAAAGATGTGACCACTCATGTGTAATGAAGGAGTGGTGCCTGAGAAAGATGTGACTGCTCCTTTATAAAGTAGGAATGGAGATTAAGAAATATATTACTACTCCTGTATAATGTCGGGTTGGAGATGGAGAAAAATGTGATCACCCCTTTATCGTGTGTGGTTAGAAATGGAAAATTAAATCTTGTATCATTTAGGGTCAGAGGTGAAGAAGGATGTGACTACCCTGTATCACTTACGTTTAAAGGTGGGGAATAAAAAGGCAACTCCTGTAACCCGTAGGGTCGGAGATGGATAAAGATGTGACTACCCCAGTGTCGTGTAGAGTTGAAGATGGATATAGATGTGACTATCCCAGTGTCGTGTAGGGTCGGAGATGGTGTAACGTATTATAATTTCAAATGGTCTGAAACTGAGCTAAATGATACTTTAAATTTAGTAGTTAAATTGTACATTGGATTTAGCAGTTAAGTAAAAGCCGATATATAGTCAGTTTATGATACTTGCCAACAAGATTTATATACACAGTTTTCTTTTTTAACACAAATACGTTTTAATATACACACAACAATACATTTTACAATAACAGTATTACAAACAATGATTTATAAACAAAAGTTTCACAAACTCACTAGCAATATAAAGTCTTCTTTCTAGTCTGGAACTTCTTCGATATCTTATCGAGGGTTCACGATGAGCGAATTAATTACGAATTGACGTAGGTATAATTCATGTAACAGGTAGCTAGCTAGCTTTTCCTTCGTTATTCACCAGCCACACACGCCGATTATAGGTCGAGTTTCTTTTACCGCTGAAGTTATATAATATCTTCGTAAAAGTACAAATGTCCGATATGAATCCACTGAAGTTAAATGATTTGTAATGTTCGAACTTTGTAAATGCTCCTGGCCAAATATCTTAAGTTTTCCGATTGATAAGCGTTATAACAATCGCAGTTATAGTTTCCAAAGTTTATAGCACACTGACTCTAGAAAACCAATAACACTCTTTTTTTTTGTCGCGTTGCATTGGTTATATTTATAGGCATATGGAGGCTTTCTCAAATTTTCAGCTTTACGTAACAATACCGGCGCTAACACTAGCGTTTACGTATATACATATATTGTTGATTCCTACTTTCGAGAATCTTCTACAACTTTGGAGAATAGGCAGGAGTTTTGCAATACATACTTAACAGTATGAGCTATGTATTTTTCTAAATATAAATTTAATCTAAACAAACGTCGATATTAAAATAAATATATAATAACAAATTCGTTACAGTGGATAAAGATGTAACTACCCCGGTGTCGTGTAGGGTTGAAGATGGAGAAAGATGTAACTTTCTTGATGTAAATGCTGCTGAAAGCAGCACCAATTAATGACAGTAACGCTACTAATCTTTTATGAATGAAGCAGTGAATTTTTCCAATGCGGATACACTTATTGTTACATAACGTTCGACATATTTCATCATTTCCACACATGTTAGGCACCTTCGAATTTTCAAAAGTTTTGAGTGGAGCAAAGGGTTAAATATTGCCACAAACTTACATTTCAATGTACGCAGAATTCACCGTATATATCAGTTCCATACTTCTAAATGGACCATTCCAAATCAAAGACATAGTACTCTTCACATGACACGTACACAACATGACCCCTTACTTATATTTATAACAAAAAACGTGTTTAAATTTACCTACAGTGATTAAATCCACATTTCCATCCCATTTTTAAAATTAAAAATTAACACACAAGGTTACCTCATGTAAAAGTATTGTCTTTAAACGGAGGTTACTTAACACATAAGGTTACTCCAAGTAACGGAAGTTACTTAACACATAAGGTTACTCCAAGTAATGGAAGTTACTTAACATATCAGGTTACTTCAGGTAAGAGTGTTAGTGCCTGTAAACGAAGGTTACTTACTTATACATAAACTATGCCGATGGATAAAATGTTTAATATTTTTCTTGACTTCAGTCAGCTTTAAATTTAAAAGAATACCAAGATGATTGTGCTTGCAAGGTTACGAAGCGTAGTAACAAAGAAACATATTGACCAATAAATTTTATAACAGGAACAAAAAATATCAATCTATTGTCACCAAGAAAGGTTAAACCAACGTGATAGTCCTAAGCATTCATATTAATTTCAGTATACGATTCATTAGTTTTGTGAGAAAAAAACCACAGGATCAATGACTTGAATCCATCTTCCTTCAAAATATGAGAATTTGATGTTTATATGTCAGAATTATCACATTGCTGATTGGGTTTTTTTTATTTCCTTTTATATAATTGCAAACCCAAACTATATAAAGTAATCATGAAGTATTTGCGAATTTTAAAGTCAATACAATTAGATGATTGCTGTTTAAATTTTGAGACAAAGTTCATCATTCCCGACATTTCAGGGGCACTAACTAGCAGTTTATCTCCTTCCTTTACTACTTGGCTAGATGTCTAAAGTTAATGTCACCTGTTGAAGCTTTAGCTTGGCGTTTCGATCATGTTCGAATTTTTATTTTTATTTTGTACTATTGTTCAAACATATGTTCAGCGTTAAAGGCCACAAACAAACATGTAAGCATCATTTAACTGTGGATTGTTATTGTTACTGTTATTAAGTAAACCGGAAAGCCTTGTTTTCATTTATCACTTGTTTTCATTTGTCGTAGATTTCTGCGCAATCACACTGATATTACTGGAAATGTTTGATAACTCGGAAGAAACTAATATTAACTTCCGATCAGAGCAAGCTAGCTGATTATAACGAAACTAAAAATCAACCTGGAATAGCTAATAAAACACACTTCTCTTACGTGCTATATATAAAGTTTAGAAGGCATGGTTTAATCCATTGCGTACCCAAAGTTAACGATATTTTCGGCCGTAAACCCAGTAACAACTCATTGGTTCGGCTAATCTAAGACATTTAGGGTACACGTAAATACATATTCATAACAACCTCGAAAATAAAAGTATAATAATGAATAATTAAATTAAAAAGTAATAAAATTAGATATACTAATCATTCAAACCGCAAGTGGCGTTTTTTTTTGTTTTGTTTTTGAGAACCTGAAGGGGCCTTATTCTAGTATTAAAATTGCTTGTCACGTTAAAATGACTTTGTTATTTTATTTTTAAATAATCAACGAGGCAGGCATGTTATTAATTCGATTGAAATCATTTGAAGTGTTGACTGCAATTTTCAGATAGCCCCAATACTTTACGCAACAAAGGAGTATCTACGTGTTTTCAACAATTGCACATATTTATTTCAAGAATAGAGCCAACCCAATCACACTGTCAGCACTACCACCCATTAAGACATATCTCTCACTAAATTGTATTCTTCCCTAACCTAAAGATAAACAGAAATGGACTGGAGCCAATCACATTAAAACAGCTCTGTATTTTTTCTTTCTTTCTTGAACACTTGGGTTGCTTATGTGATTGTGGTAAAAATAACCGTGTTTCCAACCGATGTTTAGGTTTGCAGTCTGTCTGCGGATTGCTACTCGTGTTAGCAGTGAAGAAAGGCTAGAGTAGAGACTTGAATAAATGATCATGCATATGGGATAAATATGTGTATAACGTATTAAACAACCAGATTTGTAATGGGTAATGTATTTACATAAATTATCCGAATAAGTTCCGTAAAATGCTGAAGTAAATATTCATTCATGAAACGCTTTGAATTGGGTCTCATAACAACCTTTCACGGGCGACATTTTCGGTGTTTTCCAAGATAAATTTAAATTTTGTTTTATTATGTAATTAGTTTAATCGTAATATACAATATTGTGACTAAGTGTCAAATGTTAATTACAACGTATAAAAGAATACAACAAAATCCTCTTGTGGAATTAGTTTGATCGTAACATCCAAATTTGCGACGTAAGTGTCGAATATTAATTAATTACAATGTATAAAATAATACATCGAAATCATCTTTAGTGAACCATATGTAACATGTAGCAAAGGCGTACATTTCTATTAAACGTTTGTTTGTCTTGTGTGTGATACACTACCTTGGAAACATATCTCATATGATTGTTACAAATTTGCAGTGTATAAGCGTTGACAGATACAAGGTATTTCTGTCAAATCAATGCATCTAGACAGAGCATTAACGAAAACTAGAAACAAAAACAGACTAACATTACAGTTCATTGCCCCTCAAAATAAGAGGTGTGTAAAAATAATTTTTCAGATTTATCTTTTATCTCTCACAAGTTGCCGCCCAAGAAGCTTTTCGTTCAAAACCAGAACTCATTAGTTGCGCTAGGCGATGAGAGACAAAAGATGTTATGAATCCCTATATATATGTGTGTAGTATAATACTACTTGATTAACGACTTGTGGGAAATAAAAATAGATTTGAAATGCTATTTTTATTTACCTCCCATTTTACGCCGCAACTGACAAATTTGGATAACTGTGAAGAGGAAAGCGCATCCACAGTTAACTTGATTTCTATAACAACAGCTTTGGAGCTGCAGAATATAAGGTCTTACATCACAAGGTGTAAGTTTCTTGAGCCGATTGTATAATAAGTCATGCACACCCTAATAAAAAGAAAGGTTTAATTTGAGTTTACGAAAATAAAGTGTCAGTTCGCTCGCTTTAAAATATTTTGACATCCGTTGATTAACATTATCTCTTTGTACCACGGTAGAGGTTGCTGAAATTCTCGTTGATCAAAAGCAGGAATACCATTCGGGTTTCAAAGAGAAAGATTTTGTGTAATTTCATGAGTGTTGTATTCTATAAAAGTTTGTATAACGTAGTAAAATATCGTTTTGTACTGTCATGGTACGAGTGACGGAATTTAAAGCTTCCAATGTATTTATTATTTTTTATTTACCGCCATAAACCTACGCAAATAAAGTTATGAAAGTTATAAAAAACAAAAGGATGTTAGATAAGGGGAAAGACAGCTAGTCAACAGTAGCCAACGCCAACTCTTGTGCTCCTTTTATCTGATCCAATGGTAAGATTTGACCACCATACTTAACGTACTCTCGACTGCAAAGTGCGGAACACGATTTATTAATATTATTATATATTTATTTTATTTCTTGTGGTAACGGGACATGAACGTATGACCCACAGATCCTTAATAAAAGCTATGTAAGAAACGTTTCGGGAGCTAAAGGTATGCAGCATAAGATTGTAAACGGGCTGAGCGTGGCCTATTGGTTAGCGTACTGGTTCTTCATCACACTAAGGTTTTGAATTCTTTGAAATAAACTTTAGGATCACGTGCTATTTGGCTTTCCTTGAAAGACGTTGTGAATAAGGAATTATCATTCTAAATATTTTAGTTCATCAACAAACTATGCACCAAAATTGGAGTAATAGTTTTTTTTCCTAGAGAAGTCACTTTCCAAGATTAATAGTACGACATTACTGCTAGGCGGTAATGAGAATCAGGATTAAAAATGTAAAGGCGCTTAACTAGTTCCAGACCATTTCAAAATTTTTATACACTAGTGAACATTGTGCTGACAGAAAGCCAGTAATATAGTTTCACTTCAGTTCTCAACTGCTCTTACATAGACACACGTCAGATGAACACCAGTGGCCACGTGGGAATCAGAAGTTAGTGCTGTCCAAATAATGTGCTTTGAAATCGTCCCAAGTGGACAGGATAGCTTGATTTGTAAATCAAACAGCAGTAATACTTCATCTGTAATCTTTATATTACATTCGCTCACATGTGCCTAACTGATCAGTTGTGCTGATTTTCACAATCCCTCACTCCCCACCTTAAGAAATCTTATTAAAGTCAAATGATACAGTGAACGTGCGCAGCATAAATACATTATCAGTGGTGTTTAAATAACACAGATAATTTTTAGTTTAATTTTTATAGAATTACTTATTTAACTGAAATGACACAGATAATTTTTAGTTTCATTTTTGTAGCATTACTTATTTAACTGTACAGGAGGAAGACTTTTTAGAATTCATTTCTTTGATCGTACACTCGAATAGATGTCCTCAGAAAGAAAAATATTAAACGTAAATACAAAAGTATCTTGTGTATATAAGGTATGAGGAAAATAGTTCAGGCTTCATCTCTTTGTTTCATTGATTTACAGACTTTGTATTGAAAAAGAACAAGAGTAAGATGAATGGTAAATTATCACGCACTAAAAGTATGGAGGTTTGTTTGTTTGTCTTTCAGAATTTTAGCGTAAAGTTACACAAATATTTTGAACTGACAGCTACAGAGAAGACAGTTAGTCAACAGTACCCACTGCTAAATCTAGCACTACTTGTGTCTGACCAAAATGTAGGACTCAACTCAACTCACTACAAAGTTGCCTTGTTGCGTCAACGGTTCGCGAACCATAAACCCTCGGATTCAGAGACTATACACGATAGTAACAAAGCTAGGCTCGGCCTAGGTATAAAAATCCGGGACAATTTACATTGGAGTAAAACACGTCTAAAAAATTCTGTAACCAGAACCTTTCCGGAAACAATATGTTTTAATATTTGTGTACAAAAGAAATTTGGTGAAAAGAAAACGTCATTTGTTAAGCACTACAAACATTTGTATGTCTGGTGTTCAAGAGTATATTAAATGAGTAATGACTTTTATGATTACATTTTTACATATTTGGTTACCGAATTACTGTATAGCTTAGGAGGAATAAATCCAAAGTTCTTCACCCCTTTGTGCGAAATATCTAGCGTGAAAGTGTAAGCTTTGTTTAAATTGCCATGGATGCATCTCCCAGCTCCTTGTAGTAAGATTGAGAATTTTGAATTACAACATATTAAATGTTGCGTCGAGGAAACGTATTATTTCTTCTATTGACCATTAGTTGGTAATTTTTTTCAAAATAATTTTATACCTATCATGTGAAATATACATGATAATCAGAAAAGGAAAACAATTATCACACGATTGATATCGGTTATTGGTTAAAACGCGCCAACCTCTAGATAACAAATATTTAAAAAACATTCATAATTTTCAATTTGTTATATTGCTTAGTCCCCGATGGGTTAGCGATAAGTTTACAGATTCGCAAAGGTAAAACCCGGGGTTAGATTCCCCAATTTGGACAGAGCACAGATAGCCCAGTGTGTGGCTTTGTGCTGAAATAAGCAAAAAAGCTAACGTTTTGAACGTATTTCCCTGAATGTAATATTTATGTAAAATAATTTAAGTAAATGTATATTGATAAACACGTACGTATGATACAGTTTATGACTGAAAGTCTCTTTCATTTCGATTTAAAAAAAATGTTTACTTTTAGATCTCATTGACGAGCTCTTCGTTGAAAATATTAGATTATTCTATGCTCAGCAGTAAGCTTCATATCTTCTCACGTTAAACTACTGTGATCGATCCCCTCGGCGGACACAGGACAGAAAGCCTATCGTGTCTTTTTGCGCTAAAACAAACAGTCATTAGAAAGACCATATTTTAATATTTATCGCTAATAATACGTTTTTATGTCAAAAAAGTATACGTAGTTTATATACTGAAGTCAAGTCCTTGGGTTCCTTTAAACCTGACGTTACGACTAATGTAAAAGGAAAGACATGTTATCCATAATGTGTTGTTTTTCTTTGCATAATTACATTGAAATGTAATGGTTTGAGTAGAGTAAGATGGGTCCATGCGATAGTGTGTGAAGTGAAGAAGAACTACTTAAGTTACTAAATAAATCTTATCTCTGTGTCTCTAAAAGACAAAACTCTACTTTACTGCACGTATTTAACATTCTTCGTCCTGATTTTCCCTTCTCAAGTATCTTTGCAAACAGAACAACAAAAAAACTGATTCCTGGCGCCTAGCCAGAGTCATAATGTAGTGAAACGTAACCAAAACGGTAGGAAACAGGCAGTTAGTGTACATAAGGCCGAGGTTATGAAGTGAGATGGAGGAACCTGTGGATCTTTCTTAGTTATCTATGACTCACTGCCAGCGCTGAACGAAACGTTCATCATTCCTTAAGATGCATTCTTTTGTAATTTGGCAGTGACGTGCATTGTATAATGTTGAATATGATTTGTTGCTCTCGTTAACTGTGAGTTTTGGCCCGGTATGGCCAGGTGGTTAGGGCGCTCGACTCGCCGTTTGAGGGTCGCGGGTTCGAATCCCCGTCCCACCAAACATGCTTTCAGCCGTGGGGACGTTATTATGTGCAACCAATCCCATTATTCGTTGGTAAAACAGTAGCCCAAGAGTTGGCTGTGGGTGGTGATGACTAGGTGCCTTCCCTCTAGTCTTACACTGCTAAATTAGGGACGGCTAGCGCAAATGCCCTCGTGTAGCTTTGCGCGAAATTCAAAACAAACAAACAATTCATGCGAGACCTTGTTGAAGCATTAGATATTCTACGGCTTCATCATCAGATTGAAGCCTTGTGTTAAACACAGAACAAGTTAAGATGAATCATTGGGTTTCAGTATTTACAAATCAAGTGATCTAATTTTTGGTAACGTTTGGAAGTCAGCGATGGTCATAAAATGAAATCGTACTTCTTATAAACGGTTATATCGATGTTAGTTTTTAATTTATTTTTACTTATTTGGGTATGCCTTGAAGTGTACAAAACGTGATATGAAACTACACATCATTTACCTTAGGTTTGTTTTTTGTTGTTTTTTCTGAGTCAGAACTTTGTTCGCATTGTTGTTTCAATGAAGTGTTTGCCGAAAATCATTAATCATGTTTCACACAATTTCAATATTGAGAGTATAAAAGTGGGGTTTTAACGAGAAGTCAGCTCGTTCAACAGTCCTTACCATTTTCAGTGTATAAAAGTGGGGTTTTGACGAGAAGTCAGCTCATTCAACAGTCCTTACCATTTTCAGAGTATAAAAATGTGGTTTTGACGAGAAGTCAGCTCATTCAACAGTCCTTACCATAAAGACATTACATCAACCGAAACGGACGATGTTTCTGGACTAGTTTTTTGTGGGTGTGATTAAAATTTATAATATTTTAAATAAAGATATCACGTGTTACTTAAAGCTATATAGTTTTTGGTTTTTAACTTCCATTCTGTCTTTAAAAAAAAAGAATGAATATATATTAGCCTAATAGTGGGTTCTTTTGTTTTTGCAGCTTACTCAATGCTAATAAGATTGGTTGTATCAGAAGAGACGCATTCGTTGATCTCCATAACTTGAATCTCTTGTAAGTATGCATTTAATTCATTCTGCCTTTGTCTTAATCATCTCGCATTCCTTGGAATACCGATTTTCTAATTTAGTAAAAAGGGCATTTGTTTGGAATGTCAAGCGAAAGTTAAAAAAAAAGAAAGATGTAAAGTTGAGTTTCTTGAATCCCAATCAATGAAATGTTTATTTAATTAGTAAACAAATTATACTGTTCTTAAATTGATGCTTTCGGACTTTATGGTTCCTTATTAATTGGAGAATCATTTACTATCGCGTTCATAAGAAGTTTTGACACCTGCCCTTCCAGCCTTATGACTTGAACTTTTGTTTGTTTTTATAAAAGCAAACTTTCAAAAGAACACCAGAATATAATAGAGTGTAAGAATATGATTAAATGACAATGGGAGATCAGGATTAATATTATTATTAAAATTTGGAAGCTACAACACTTATCCAAACGTAAGTAAAACGTACTATTAATGTAACTATTAAAAACAAGGATAAACAAATCAATATCAACAGAATCTTGTTACAGAAAATGATCGCTTCGTGTGAAATAGATGACTTACAGAATTATGCACAAAATAAATCTAAATTAATTTATTGAAACTGTTTCAACTTATATATATATTGGTTCCCTTTCATTCTCAATGGTTTTTATAGAAAATACGTATAGAATTTTACATCTGTTTAATATTGCTAATGTAACAGTTGTCGCTGTTACAGGAAAGGGTTATTGTTTTCTTAGCGATAATATCTGTTCAGAGAATTTCAAAGTAATAACTTGAGTTGCGCTCAACAAATAGATATTTACATTATTAGTTATTTAGAAGATTAAAATATGATGTTTGTTGCCATTCTGAAACAACCTATTAATCATTACCGTAAGTAACACTTGATATGGCAGGATTAAGTTCATTTTACAAACAAACCATTTATCATAGTAGAGCGCACGTAAGAAAAAATAACATTTTTTTCCTATTTATAAAATGAAATATCTAAGTATCTCTTACTCGTTTCAAAAAAGTAAGAATTGTCTATAGAGAAAATAAAGAGTTTATTTTAAACGTATTTCTATTTGACTTGTAGATAGATCTATGCGGTAATTTGCTTCCATTTTCAAAGCCCACCAGTGATTCGGGCAAGTTTTTGGGCTTATGACGCCAAAAATCGGTTTTCGATACCCGTGGTGAGCATAAGGCAAATAGCCATTGTGTAGCTTTACGCTTAGTAACAAACAAACAAACCATTTTCCAAGCTTCGTAAATATTGTCATCTGGTAGAAGACATTAAATGAGACTTTAAATGTTAATTAACTGTTTTAAAGTGAATTCTGTTTAGTAGATAGTTTTTAAACTATGATAACGAACGGGGAAACAGTTCGTAAACTTTCACACACTCAAAATATGATTCATAATTTGCTAATAATAGATGCTTAACATAGTTTAAGGGAACAATATCCATTTTGATAGTCACTGATATAAATTTCCTCAAAAGCTCTGTAAATGGGCTGAAAACTCGAGGAAACACGTAAAAGAAACCTAGAGTCATTTTTTGTTCTTTACTGGGAGGTTTAAGAGAGCAAAGAGTTATTTAGAGGGGAGAACATAAAAAAATTAATTCTTTCATGTACGTATAGAGAATTTAAAAATCTTAAAACAATATATCTAAGGTGAGGGCTGCTGGGGAAGCAGAGCTCTTCATTAGGGGTTCTAGAACCCTCATTCTACCCTGGTGGATACGCTCCTGAGGAAAACCCAGTATTTTCTGTCTCAGTCCCTTTCCACTTTATGATACTCAAGTCGTATTTACAGAAGATAAACTAAACTAGTTATCTGTAATATTGAAACTAAAGAAGCCGCTTAACAAAGAGAAATGCTTTTTCTGTTTTTAAAGTTCTGTTTTATCACTCGTGTCTTCTCTCATGCGTATTTTTCTTACGGTCATTTCATTTGGTCTGAAATAAAGTAAACAGTGCCTGAAGCAATATTTGGTTTTCTAACAGTAATATGATATTTAAAGATGAGGGAAAGGGTTACGGGTTGAACAAGATAATATCAAGTAGCTCACTTTATTACAGAGAGCTATGAAAAATGATATCCTAGTCTCCTTAAAACAGTTTAGAAAGTGGCATGTTATCAGTGGAGCTTAAGCCTAAGAAATCTGCCATTCTTAAGATAAGAAAAAAGGAGGAAGACGTGCCTTAAACTTTAGAGCACAATCTTTCGTACAGTGTAAATGATAGAGCGTTGATGAAATCTTTTTCGGGAAGCGAGTATTACGTCGATGAGCAATATAAGTGAGCGTTTGTCTTGCTATTAAGTGATATTAATTGTTTTTCTAGCTTATGTATAAGGATAAGTTGTAATTTTAAAGCCTTTTGTAAAACAATTATGACAGATCATTGTTCTTACGAACCAGATATTTAAGTCAACATTGCACGCATGTATGGATATTGAACAAAAACATGTTCAGTCTTTTTGGTGCTCTTCTTTCTTCTAAGTTATTTAGTATTCTTAAGATGCATTCTTTTGTAATTTGACAATGTCGTGCATTGTGTAATGTTGAATATGATTTGTTGCTCTCGTTAAGTGAGTTTTGGCCCGGCATGGCAAGGTGGTTAGGGCAATTTGAGGGTCGCTGGTTCGAATCCCCGTCTCACCAAACATGCTTTCAGCCGTGGGGGCGTTATAATGTGGCGGTAAATCCCACTATTCGTTGATAAAAGAGTAGCCCAAGAGTTGGCGGTGGGTGGTGATGACAAGCTGCCTTCCATCTAGTCTTACACTGCTAAATTAGAGAAGGCTAGCGCATATAGTCCTCGTGTGGCTTTGCGCGAAATCCAAACAAAAATAAACAAACTGTGAGTTGATACACA
>NW_013667075.1:253706-278944 GCF_000517525.1 Limulus polyphemus
ACTCGCAGTGTGCGGGTCGTGGGTTCGAATCCCCGTCTCACCAAACATGCTTTCAGCCGTGGGGGCGTTATAATGTGGCAGTAAATCCCACTATTCGTTGATAAAAGAGTAGCCCAAGAGTTGGCGGTGATGGTGATGACTAGCTGCCTTCCATCTAGTCTTACACTGCTAAATTAGAGAAGGCTAGCGCAGATAGTCCTCGTGTGGCTTTGCGCGAAATCCAAACAAAAATAAACAAACTGTGAGTTGATACACAATCTCATTCATTGAGTAAAAACGGTTGCAAGAAAAATAGTTTAATTATTGATTAACTCTAAAATATATATCCAAGTCACAGAGTGTATAAAGACTTAGATGTTAGAGCATTCTTTACATGAACTACTAATATGTTTGTGATACGTAACTATAATATGGATAATAATATTTCAATTACTGTTAAACTCCTAAAAATTATGGTAGGTAAATCTAAATATTGTTAAACTCTAAAACATTAAAAAAAATAGTCCAGATATTGTTAAACTCTAAAACATTAAAATATATAGTCCAGACGTTGTTCAACTCTAAAACATTAAAAAAGATAGTCCAGATATTGTTAAACTCTAAAACATTTTTCATGTATTATTAAACTACAAAACATTATGTCAAGTATATCCGAACGTTGTTAAACTGTTTTAGCCCACCAGTGGCTCACGGGTACGTCTAATAGCTTATAACGCTAAATGATTCAAAATAGGCATCAAACAGTTGCAGTAACATTATTGATCATCAAAACTATTAATAAGTTAGCTAAAAGGTTAAATTATTAAATCATAAAATATTTATCATTTATAAAGCCATTTATTGAATACAACGTGTCAGAAGATATAAGCGAACTCTCCTGTGATTTTCGTAGATTTCATAGACACAAATGTTGAACCAAACCTGAAAGTATAGTAAGATAGGTACAAAAAGTAAAACATTCCATACAACACGTGTTGTAACATTCACTAAAAATATTCTGTACCGTTTAAATGAACCTTACATAAACTGATGGTATTTTAAATTTATATTTTTTTTTGAAGTTTTATTGCATCACTTTCCTTCGAAAATGCATTTTATTATCGTAAAAAAGCGTGGTTAAAAGTGTATCTTCTTCTCTGCTATCTCCATTATAGTTATATTTCACACTTATTTTCTGAGCCACAGTGCATATGAATTATATGTGCTACAAGACATCCTTCGTACGACTGTGATAATTTTATTTCCATCAAATCCGATAAGAGAAAATTTCTCACATATATATTTATGTAATTTTGAGATTCGAAAAAAACAAAACCAACATCCATTTGTATATATATATATTCAATTAGTGGGCTTTGAACGATAACACACTTAAGGTTGAACTCCGTGAAAAACAACTATCACAGTGTTTAGATGGATAATTGATTAAACACATTTCTCTGGGTATTTAAAAGCGTCTAATATAAATTAACCAAATTAGTCTACGCTAGTTCCCGTGATGTAAATTCTTCAGAAATGATCCACGGGAGTTTATTTATCAGATTTAACTGCAAATTTTCTCCATCAATAAAGTTTTCCTCAGGCAACTCTCCTGCTTCGTGTTTCTCTGATCCTATAATCACGGGATCCAAGGCGGACTGCGGATGTCGGTTTCTGTAACTGTCTTATTACTTCCAACGCTGGCGAAAGCTGAATGTTACAAATGACGCTGCTGTAAGTAACAAACGTTCGTTACACCACACTTTTATTAACAACTGTTTATACTTCATTGCACATGTATTGGTAGAGTCTCCTATAGATGGCGAAAGCTGAATGTTACAAATGACGCTGCTGTAAGTAACAAACGTTCGTTACCCCATACTTTTATTAACAACTGTTTATACTTCATTGCACATGTATTGGTAGAGTCTCCTATAGATGGCGAAAGCTGAATGTTACAAATGACGCTGCTGTAAGTAACAAACGTTCGTTACACCACACTTTTATTAACAACTGTTTATACTTCATTGCACATGTATTGGTAGAGTCTCCTATAGATGGTGAACGTATATTGTTGTTGTTGGCCAACATGGAAAGATGGTCCCTCTGTTGATTATTTTCTTCTTTCTTCCAGGTCGCTGTACGACAATAATATCCAGTCTCTGAGCAACGGCACCTTCTCAGCTCTACAAAACATCCAAACACTGTAAGTATGTGAATGTTCACATTCCTTCTTCATTCTTGGTCAGTGCAGTAAAACGTTGTCAAATAACTTGACTTCTGATATACGAGAACTAAACCTATTTCTATCTCTCCCTCTTCATCCATCCCCATCAGTTATTAGTAAGGATACAAAAATCGAACTTTATACTTAAAAGATGAAACTGTTGGAAAATGTCAAGTATACTATATTTCATTTGAACATACGTTTTATTTAATAAGCAGTTGTATTGTAAAAGTACTTTATTGGGTTACAGTAATAATTATATTAGTCATTACAGCTGCAAGCAATAAATTGGTTATCTTACACTCTTAGTATTATCTATCTTATTATTATCAGACCATTAGAAACGTGTACTTGAATCCAGTAGATTTTTGAAAGAAACTCAAAATTTAATTTTCATACTATACAAAAACTTGCCTGTTTTTATTGGAACGTTAATTTAGTCTTTATAGAGTTCGAAAGCTTCTAATTAGTTCATTTATGTTGTTTCTTTGCTAATTTTTCGCAAAGTCGAGGACTATCGGCATTAGTTGTCTCTAATTGAGAAGTGTTAGACTAGAGGAAAAGGAGCTACACAGCGCCACTCTTTCACCAAAAAAAGTGAGATTTACCATTACATTATTACGGCCCACGTCTGAAAAGGCGAGCATGATCGAACACTCTAATCACTAGACACGCCAGGCCTGTGCTTTTATGAAATTCTATTTATCAATTTAGATGTTATCATTACAGTTTCATGAATTATTAGATTTTAACAAATGGTGTATCTATTTATTTTCTAGAAAATGATGTACATACATTAGGGATGCTTTGTCAGTTTGGTGGAACACTTTCGACCAAACCTAAAGACTTTCATAACTCTTTCAACAGTGTTGCGTCTATTACCTCTCGATCTTGTTAACAAGCAGTAACTACTTCACACTTCTGACGCAAGGATACGTTGATCTCTATCTGCGACCGAAAAGGACCTTTAAGAATCGTAAATCTTCTTCATAACGGCTAATAAAAAATCCGCAAGTCTGTTACCCGAGGGGGGGGGGAGAAAAAACATAAAACGAAACAGATTCATGGGTAAATCTTTGCCAACAACTTAATTGGAGGGGCGAGTTCTGTTTGGGCACTCCGAATGTTGCTTATTGGGGTCTAACTGTAGACGCTGTAAATTATACAGAATTTAAACTACTAATTCATTCAATGAAATGTGACTCTGCTAAGAAAGTTCACCTATAGTTGTTAAACTAAGCTACTTTTTCCAGGAATTTATTTTTTATGTTTCTATTTCAATAATATAGACATCACACGAACTATCAACCATTTGAAAGTTTAAAAATGGGTACAGGAATCAAATGTTTTAAAAGTGTTTCCTATTATTTGTTATCAGTGTTATTTCGTTGTACAACTCTAGCGGTTCTCAGTAATGATATAACACCCGTTTTTAACGATTAGTGAGAAACAACTAGAATTATTATATTCCATTAATTCGTTGTACACCCCCTTTTTTTCGGGTCTCTAATCCCCGTTACAAGCTGACAATTAGTAGGAAAGCTTGAAATTAAATATCCTGTTTTTGATTTTCAGTGAAAATAGAAATATATTCATTAACCCAGTTACGGTATATTTGCTAAGAAAAGATTCCACAAAATCCTTGCATACAGTTTTCTGTTTGTTTTACTATGTATGTGTGCAGGTAGAAGCTGTGTACTTCGTATCTTCAGAGATAATCCAGAATTACACTCTTTTCTCATGAGATCCATTTCATCACAATGACTTTAACATTCAGAAAGTTCTGAAATACTAGTCAACTATAAAAAGTTTAATGTTCCTGGACGAGTGATCTTGAAAAACACCAACATTTTGATCTTGTTCATCTTATAGACACGAGAGATTCGTGTTCCGGCAAACGTCTACAATCATACATAAACAACGTATATAACTTAGAAGTTGAAGTTTATTGTTATATATGCATGTACGTACGTTTTGTTGGATGTTGTTGTTTTTTTGTCACTGAGCTGTCTGGTTCCTTCGATATAAAACCTTCAGAGTACATTTCTTTTATAGCTTTTTTGTGTTGTTGATTTTGTTGTTTCTCTACTAAATATTTTACATGAATCTTTCATTTGATATAGACGAATCCTTCATAAATTTTGAACTATGTATATATAGTATTCTAGAAATATATTGTGCCAGAAATACATCGTTTTCGTCGTCAGTATGAAATATATCGAGCATTTCCCTGTTTAAATCAATAGGTTAACTTTGCAAAACTTCTGATATGCTGTGCGACCGCATCATTTAATAATCACGTGATTTAAAACCATGCTCTGAGTCTTGAAGTAACAAATAAAGATAAAAAAGTTTCTCTTACTGGATATAACAACTTTTTTTTTGTTACACTGGTTATATTATTTTGAGAAATTATGAAGCAAAACTGTCACATAAAATATATGAAGGAAATTTTTGACGGTTTGATTTTCTAATTTAAGTCAAGTATTTGACCTAAAATAAATAGTTGGATCTAAGCCTGAAGTTATTATGTGAATAATAATATTGTGTAGTTGTGATGCAGTTCCTAGTAGATTTGTATTATCTCCTCTAGATCTGTGAACGTTAATCCAAATTTGATTTGAACTGCTACAGTGGCGCCCTGAATTAACGTCGCGGTATCTTTTAGAACTGTTTTCAAACCAACATCACGTTTTTTTTTTTTCAACTGTACATACGTTTCGTACGCTTGTTATATACTTAATTATCCTAAAAATACCGCGAACTGCAGAATATGTCATAAAAAAAACAGCTGAGCGTAATTATAATGAAAAACAAATCAAATAACCCTAAGATAAAACAAAAATAATTAAAAAGGATGATAACCAAATTTAAAAATCCGAAACAGTATTAAGCAGAATTAAGAAGGTACAAACGAAAATAAACCGAAAATATAAAAGTAAACAAAAATAAGAATTGAAACAATATAATAAGAAACTGAAAATCTAAAGCCTAGGAATAGAAGTTCTAATTATGAAATAAGTTAACACAACCAAAAAGCTGAAAACAGTAATAATACGAAACTAAAAAAAATAAATATAAAACTATTACAAAAAAGAAGTGTAATCACAAAACAACAGTAAAAAGTCGTAATCTTTTAACGAAAATATTACTGTTGTTGTTTGAAGTTAAACACAAAGCTACACAATGGGCTATCTGTGCTCTACCCATCACGGGTATCGAAACCCGGTTTCTAGCGTTAGAAGTCTACAGACATACCGCTGTACCACTGGGGGGAGGCGAAAGAAAGAGCAATCAGTTACGTAAGTCTACAGACATACCTCTGTACCAATGGGGGGGGGGGGCTCCCAGCTGAAAGTCTATTAAGTGACCATACGAAATACACATGCCCATTAAAATTTAATTTGAAAAGTCATTCTTAATTCTAACTAAATTGTTGACGTTTTAACGTTATAATTTTAGGTATCGTGGAGATGTTAATGGTGGTACACAGTCCTGTGGAGTTAGAGCAGTGATGAAGTGTTTATGTCAATGTATAACTTAATCCGGTATTATATAGCTATACTTTTACATATTTTTTACTTTTCAAATTAAAAAGAAAAAATAGATGTATTAAATGGGATCCATGAGTGATTATAATAAATAATAGTTAAGGTAAAGCGTAGTCGGTATGTTCTATTAACATAGCGTTCTTATATTTCTCAAGGATTTATAATGGCCTTGATGTGCAGATGAAATATTTTGTTATCGATGCACCTGCAGTCCTTTCTAATGGCCAAACTAAGGACTTAGTTACATATGAAACCAGTTTGGGTCGTGACGACCTAGTGACACGTGACTGCAGATGTCTGCCAATTAGGTCATTACCCCTTAATTCGAAATGGTCACACGCAAGATGGTTGGTCGTGTGCCGTGCCCGAACCACGCACGGCCGCAGGCCGTCATGGCTAACGAAGTAATCGTGGGGTTTGTAATGATAGACTTTATGATGCACGCTTAATGAGACTTTGATCTAAGGACATCACCTTCAGCCCACGTAAGTTCACTTATGTGGGGGTTTCCTGAATGAGCAGTTTCTATTTTCACCGACTCATGAGGAAATCCTAATACTTTGGAATGCCTGCTGTGGCGTAGTTGGTATATAATTACTGACTTTATAAAAGAAAGATTTCTCATTTTACCTTTTCATGTTTATTTGCTTAGTATTTAGTAGGCTACAGCCATAATAGATATAATAGAGTGAAATCTAAATGTATTCGGTAAATCCTTTTACAGCCTGATGAAAGGTCACGCGAATTGAACCCTTATTGCTATGGACCAGATCAGCAGTCTAGACCGCAGGGATCATCCACCAGGAATACATGAGGGTTAGCGATTGACGTCAATTAAGAAGGACCTTAAAGTTATATTAAAATTTAAAAAAAATTGGAGAATTTAAAGAATACCCAAATGTTAAATAAGTTATGTAGAAATTGTTTGTTTGTTTGTTTTGAATTTCTCGCAAAGCTACACGAGAACTATCTGCGCTATCTGTCCCTAATTTAGCAGTGAAAGACTAGAGGGAAGGTAGCTAGTCATCACTCATCGCCAACTCTTGGGCTACTCTTTCATCAACGAATAATGGGAGTGACCATAACATTATAACGCCCCCATGGCTGAAAGGGCGAGCATGTTTGGTGAGACGGGGATTCGAACCCACGACCCGCAGATTGCGAGTCGAGCGCCCTAACCACCTAGCCATATTACTTAGTTTAGGTAGAGAAAATTAGAATCCTTATATCAACCTTTCCAACTTAACAGTGATATATTATTAAAGAAAATGCCTCCAATACTTGATCGATATCACAGCCAGTTCATTTACGACACAGGTTTACAAATGTGCAAAAATAGCATTTCAGATTTTTGAACCTAGGTGATGCAGCACTGATTTAAACAGTCTTGAACTGTTTAGTTTCTGTAAGTTAAAAGTCAGCAGTAAACCTTTTAACAAACCGAATCTCAAGAAAGATGAAAGTTGCTCATATATCTCTGATTATATTATAAGTTTGATAACTTCACAATATCAAACCAATTTTTGGAATTACAGTTAAATAATTTTACTTTGTTTGGGATTAATGAATGAATGAAACGAACAGGAATTAGCTTAGGTTATTAGACAACTGTAAAACAATATCTGTGCTTAATTAAAATCAAAAGAAAACGTGGGCTATCAAACAGCTCTCCAAGAAGTGATGTGATGAGGAAATATAGGAAACTGCTAATTCGCAGAGCAGAAAAAAAGTCGCATATCCACTTTATTTATTAGATAACATCGATGAAATGACAACGTTGGCTATACCAATTAAAGACGGATTGTGTTCTTGTAAAAAGCCCCCCAAGAACTCATACGCAGACATTCGTTATTGCTGCTTTGTCTTGACAACTTAATGATACCTTACCGCTGCTCCTCCCAGACTACTCTCGTTAGGACGGTTACAACCAACTTGTCTTCCGTTCCCGCGCTATCTAATACCACCATATAAGGTCAGTAATGGAACAAATGTCAGGCCAGTCAGATAAACCGAACAAGATGATTGTGGTGAAAGTCTGCCTATATCTTCCATGTTGGTAGATCTTTTGAAGCTAACTTGAACATGTGGAGGTGTCATAGAAAAGGTTCTATGCCTTCGCAAAAATTTTATGCCAGTTTTCGAGATTGAAGTTAATACGCTGCAAATGTTTTATGGCATATTGTTGGCACATAAAATATATTTTAAATAATTAACTTCCCCGGTGGGACAGCGGTAAGTCTACGGACTTACAACGCTAAAATCCGGGGTTTGTTTCCCCCCGGTGGACACAGCAGATAGCCCGGCATGGCCAGGTGGTTAGGGCGCTCGATTCGCAATCTGCGGGTTCGAATCTCCGTCCCACCGAACATGCTCGCCCTTTCAGCCGTGGGGGCGTTATAATGTGACAGTCAATCCCACTATTCGTTGGTAAAAGAGTAGCCTAAGAGTTGGCGGTGAGTGGTGATGACTAGCTGCCTTCCCTCTAGTCTTACATAGTTAAATTAGGAACGGCTAGCGCAGATAGCCTTCATGTAGCTTTGCGCGAAATTCAAACCAACCAAACAAAGAATTAACAAACCAACATGATCATCGGGCAAATAGAAGGCTTTCTCGCCTTTACGTAAATACTTTTATTTCGAGTCAAAACCAGTTTTTTATATTTTCGTTTTTTAGGATCTCGATTTGCATACTTGAAGTTCGTTCATATCCAGCTAAAATAATTGTTCTGATTAAGAGATGACTTTCCGAGTAATAACCAACTTGTTTCAATTATTTATATGTGTCAGAGAGGAATTTAAAAATATTTACTCACATATTATCACTAATTGGAACAGCTGTACAACGAATATTCGTACCAAAAATTTATTCCGATCTATAAGCCCCAGTCACGCATTGGTTGAGGCGTTTTGCTGGCATTGTTAAATTGTGTAGATATATTCATCAGGATGTATTAGATCAGAATAATCAGGAAAATTTACTCATGCAACCAGTAGGAACCAGATAGTAATATGTAATATATATAAATACACATAATTTATTAATTTGAGTTTGACTGAAGTCTCGTTATTCCGTACTTTTTGTAGAACTGAGCCAACAGTAATAACAAGACATTGCAGTTATCTCCAACGTGTCAATAAGTATGTAAGTTAGTATGCAAAAAAAAAAAAAAACTTACAATTTTCTGCCAGATTTGAGTAAAATTTGGCATAGACTTAACCAGGAACAAATCTATTAATTACTGACACACAAAAATGTAATAGGTCATGTTTTCGATAAAAAAAAACATTTTATGTATCAAAATATAACAAAAAATGAATATTTAAAAGTTGACTGTTTTCATGACTGATACTTATGTTTGTTTGTTGTTATTTGTTAATTCCATTTACGACTTTGAATGAAATCAGTTTGACGTTATTATTGCTTCATTCCTTACTACATTTCAGACCATTTTTTTAAACTAGTAAAGATAACACAAAGCTATATAAAAATATTCTCAGCTTAATATATGCTGGTAAGAATTTCAGAACTTCTATGTTTATAAAATGTCGATTAGATGAGAAGTATTTTGTATCACATTAAAAGAAAGCTTTATTCAGCAAGTGTAAAAAAACAAAACAAAACAAAAAACGTACAGAACTTTATGTTTACAGGAATGGGATATCCGCTACCCTCCAACACAATTAATCAGTACCTTTTACTTGACTAATAATATAGCTTATAGTAACAGCATTTCTTCGTTATTTAATGTTATATGAGCGAAAACAGAAAATGTAAGAGTCAAAATAAAAACACCAATTTATAAGTAAAGGGAATTGTATATATATTAGTTGTTGCTGGTTGAATTCTTTTTATAAATATTCAAATCGTATTGTGTGTGTGTGGTCCCGTTCTGTATCTCAAGGTGTGTTGTCTTCATTTATATCTTTATGACGCCAAATGTGACGTGGAGGTATCACCATAAATCAAAAACTTAAATTAAGTTTGGTCACAAGAAGGTTTTGTTTTGGAACTCCCAGGAGATCGGGGGGTATCCTGCATGTGGCTAAACACAGGTCTTTCTCTTGTGATCTATGATAGAAAAAAATGCCCTCTAGCAAAGAGCTATGGAAACAGAAATGAGCATCGTGTCTCATTTTCCCTTATTTACCAAAATTTCTCCACCCCAGAGCCTCGGCAATTAACATTATTTGGCGTTTCAGAAGCCTACCGCGGTGTGTGGCAGTTGCTGGAAAGGAACCTTTCTCTGTGGTTGGTGACCGCCTCGAGAGAAGGAAAGAAAACGTGGTAACAGCCTTCGTTTGAGTCTGGCCTGCTGAATAGTCGGCATGATGTTGAATCCTCTGACATTTTATATCCACCCTTCACTTCTGAGGCCTGTTCAGTGCCAGAAGGTTCGGCAACACTGTTATGCTATATACATTTTAAGTTTCGAATTTCTGTTGGTCGGTGACCCGCTGTTTCCTAACCATATATTTATATATATTCTTCTTTAGTTCGGTCACAGGTTAATCTCATCCATAAGGCATACTGTAAGATAGAGTATTCTAACCGTACTTTTAAGGTTGTAGTCTACTGATATCATAACGTTATGTTTAATTAAAAAAGCATGCAATCACGCATGTCAGTTCTGACTTTTAGTAATCATATGTGTGATATTACATCGTAACAAAACTGATAATAATTTAAGTAACATCATTTCTTACTCGCCCATTGCAGGTTTTCAGTCTTCCTGGTATGTCACGGGGAAATTTTACAAAACTTAAATGAGTAAACTGGCCATCGTTCTTTCGTAAGTTATGTGATTTCAAATTCAAATGCATTACAGTTATGAGTGGAAGATTACTTCTGATGAATTTAAATATATATATTGTTCATTAGAAACCAATCCTTTCATGTAAGTTTCTTCAGCCCTTTTTAATCTGCCCCTACCCCCAACTTTATTGGAATCAATCTTATCCAAAGCCCAACAAAAGAGGTTATAGGATTTACTTCCACGTAAGACAAGGACGGTTCTGAATTGTATCCGCACCGGAAAAACAAGGTGCAGTACCTGCTACAAAAATGGCAGATTGAAGACACCCCCGCGTGTGATTGTGTACATCGAACTCAAATAATGGACCATATTATAAACCGGTACCCTAAACGCCGCTTTTCGGGAGATATCGGTGATCCACGCAGCAACAGCCGACGCCGTCAAATGAATCCCAGACCTCGACATGCAACTCTAATTTGCTGTTGTAACACTCCATGCGAAGAATAAGAAGAATCTGCCCCAAGCTATGGAAGTCACATGGTTTTTCCGTACTTATTTAAAGAATTCTTACACGTAGCATGTTACAGAGCTTACAACGCATAGAAATCTGATTGCGGTCGATTGCCACTGGAGGGAATTGTGCCTCGGAAACTTACGTGGAGTGCCCGGTCTGAAACAAAATGCAGATTTGTCGTGTGTTTTAGAGATCATAGGTCTTTGGTGTGCCTTTTATCCGCACGAAGATGCCGTCGACTAAAACTATATTATCCTATATAATCTTATACCAAAGGCAGGAGAAGGTTCATGACATTTTTCAGTTCACTTTCAGAACAAGAATGAGATGAAAAATAAAAATAAACACAGAGTACAACCCAATAATGCCCCCCAGTAGCACAGCGGTATGTCTGCGGACTTACAACGCTAGAGACCGGGTTTCGATACCCGTGGTGGGCAGAGCACAGATAGCCCTTTGTGTAGCTTTGTGCTTAGCTACAAACAAACAAACAACCCAATACTGATTTAAGATATTGAATTAATGTAATTATTTCCATATAATTTCATGATATAACTGATAATTCTAACGCTAAGGAAAGGCAGTAATAAAGTACACGTTTTACTTTATTAGAAAAATAGCTAGTATATATTAGAACATTTCTTTTGCTCCAAGTATTTATTTGTATGTTTGTTTTACAGCAAAGCCACATTGGACATTTAGCGTTATTAATAAACGAAACGTGAAATCATTTGAACATGTACTTTTATACACTTTTTCAATGTGCAATAAAACAACAAGGTTCATAATATATAAAAAATGAACTGCATTTTTTCATGTGATAATGCTGGGTTTGAAAAACTTCTAAAGTTTCCTTATTTCATGTAAAGACGTTCAGAAACTATCTACTAAGTTAATATTATTGTAACTGTTCCTGCTCAGGATGGGAAACTAGTTTCGTGAGATTTAGATTTACTGAGAACCTTCAAGTTAATGTTATTTATTACAAAATATAAAACGTTTGCAGCAGCAAGCCTATTCACCTTTTTTTTTTTACATAGCACAAAAAGGTGTAATTTTGTTATACGAAATATCGATTTTTCAAGTATCAATAATAGATTAAAATCGTAAACTTTTCCCACACCCTCGTATCTAGAACTAAATCCTAGGGTAAGAGCAGACTCAAGCCTCCGAATTTCGTACTTAATATGGAACATAGTTGCATGGTTGCTTAGACACTAATCCGTTGTCTCGCATAAAGCTTGCAGTTTGAACACAAGCAAAACACCCTTTACAGGATGTTTCCTAAGCGCCTTGTGGAATTTTCCTGATCATACTCCTCTAACCCGAACAAATATTTAAAACTTATCTGAGCTTAGAGTAAGTCCGAGGATGTAAACACCACTCAAGTAATTGACATCGGTCTGGGATGTCTATAATCAGAGCTTAAAGGGGCCAGGTGACTATAACTCAGTGTCGGAAATGAAATGGATCCGTACTGTATTAAAATACAAGAAAACTGTCTCCAAGCGTCCACTTTCTACAAGATTAATGGACCATCGTAGAACTGGGAATAAAACAAAGTACACATTAATTTCTCCTGTTATCCCTCCTCTCGTGACTGCAGATAAGCGTTTGTTGAAATGAAGGGCCTCGTATGTAGTTTATGATTCAAATATCCTTATACCCCTCTCCCAAACACACACACACAACCGAGAAATCAGTAGCGTTTGGCAGGGGTGAAGTCTGAGAAACAAATAACTCTTTGTTTGCTTATAATTATATCAAGATTAATGTCATTACAAGCTATTGTAAGCAATTTTTAATGTTTGTTCTTCAAATATTGAGGGCATTAGAAATATTCCCAGAAACCTTTAGTTTAAACGCTTAACAGTTTATATCAACGGCAGTATACAGCCAATGTTGCGATTTATTTATTCGTTAAGTCACTTTGGGAATCATCGCAATAACGCCAAACTTTTCCATTTTAATTCTTTGTAATACTTCAGAAATTTCATCTTGAATTGTGCCGTTTTTATAGAACGTATGAGTTTTGGATTGAAAAGGGATGCAACAAACAGGTATTTTTTAAGTAGGTTTTGTTTGCTGACTTTCCTTTCCAGCGTAGTCTTTCATTCTTTCTATAGTTCAGCATTCTTATTCTTCTTTCCTTTTTTCCTCAGCAACGCTTTGCTTTCCTCTTCTATTATTTTTTCCTTATCTCTTCAATAAAACATTATCTTTTCCCCTTTTTTTCAGTAAAAACATTTATTTTTTCAGCCAACCGTTCCTTCTTCTTTCAATTAAAAGTTCTTCATTTCTACAAAGTACACGTTTCCTCTTTTCCTTCTTTCTTAAACTAAACATTCCCCACTATTTCCTAAAGATAAACTTTCTTCACTAATATTTCCTCGTTTACTTGTTCTCTACAGCTAAACGTTAATTCATTTTCGTTTTTCCAGCATAATATTCTTCTTTTATGCTTTCTTCTGCTAAATGTTCCCTTTTTCTTTAGTCAAATACTTCTGTTCTTTCCTTCTATATTCAGCTGAACCTTCTTCTTATTTTCATCTTTTTCCAATCGAGCGTTCTTCTTCTTTCTTTTTATAATAACCGTTCCTCTTTCCTTTCTTCTTCAGCCAAATGCTTTTTTTTCTTTCTTCAGTTGAACATTTTACCTTTTTTTTCTTTCTTCAGTTGAACATTTTACCTTTTTTTCTTTTGTCTTCAGATAAACGTTCCTTTTTTCCAGTTAAACTTTCATCATCTTTTCTTCTATATTGAATTTAGTATTCCAAAATGTTTGGTTACTAAAACAGGGCATGTGTTCGTTACCTGTGAAAACAGTACAACTGAGTCCCTATCAAAAAGGAAGATGAAATGGCGGGTGTTGTAAGCTTCGTTTTTCTTCTCATGAACCTGGCACTATCGTGCCAGATGAAGTTTTATAAGGACCAAGACTTAAGGAAAGTAATAAAATGTGAATCCTTGCAGATAAATTATATTTCTTCTCATGAACCTGGCACTATCGCGCCAGATGAAGTTTTATAAGGACCAAGACTTAAGGAAAGTGATAAAATGTGAATCCTTGCAGATAAATTATATTTCGTTCTGAGTATGCATTTTGTTGAAGCACCTTAGGCTGAACGCTGGAATCATTAATGATCTTTAAAAAATTATCCTTTGATAAATATTAGGTACGTTGCTCCAAAAATGGGCTTTTGACAAATGTTAGGCACGTTACACTATAAATAACGCTTTTAATAAGTGTTCAGCACGTTACACCAGAAACAGAGGTTGTTAAAAAGTGTTAGGCACGTTTTACCACAATAGGGTTTTAACAAGTGTCAGCCACGTTACATCATATATAAGGGTCTTGACAAGTGTTAGGCACGTTACATTATATATAAGACTTTTGACAAGTGTATGGCACGTTACACCACAAATAAGATTTTCGACAAGTGTTGTACTATAAACATGTTTTTTGATAAGTGTTAGGCACGTTAATTACACCATAAACCAGGATATGTATTTTTAAGCATAACTTTACAATAATTAAGCTAATTTTAAATTATTTGAAAACTTACAAATAAGTATCTGTTTTGCTGCCTAGGTTTTCTAGAGTACACTAATAATAATAGCCGGGGTTAAGCCTAATTATTGCCCCCCAGTAGCAAAGCGGTATGTCTGCGGACTTACAACGCTAGAATCCGGGTTTCGATACCCGTGGTGGGCAGAGCACAGATAGCCCATTGTGTAGCTTTGTGCTTAATTTCAAACAAACAAACAAGCCTAATTATTTCCAGGATAAGCAGTCATAATTTAAATGACTGATATAATATCGTATTCTAGTTTAGCAACGCTCAACTTGATTTCAACTGACGTAGGGATGCCATGCTGCTACTGTAACGTATTGTTACCATATGGTTTGTGATAGCAGTCTCACACTTTCACTTATTAAACATTTTCTATGATTTTGTATACTTGAACTCAGACAGCAGTAAAGTCCTACAGATCATGTTTTTCACGGTAAATTACTTATCAACAATCTTCAAAATAACTACTGTCTGTCAAACAGTTTTCTCACGTGGGAACTTATTAATCAGTTGTTGTTGTTTTTTGTCTAATATCCATATAACTATTTTGATAATTATGATAAGGTTAGATCAAATGAAATAAAAAAGTAAACTTAGTATTGACTCGACGACAAATCACTTTAAATGTCTAGCGGGTTGCAAAGATCAATGGTAAGCGGAAGGTGTAAGGCAGGCTGAAGTCAGATATGGATGTATGTGTTGCTCATTTCCTGCAGGCTCATACCAGATGGAAAACGAATCACTTTCTTCAAAAAGCACACGGTTTATATTCCTTAAGCCTCTGTCTACTTAACCTAGTAAGTTAAGTTTGAGTCTAAAATTTACTCGTTTCCATTGATAAATCATGTTCATTTGTCTGAAATATCAAGGAAAAATAGTGATCACAATAAGAATTATAAACGTATGATAGTGTGTTGTAGTCATAAACATGTAATAGTATTATTTTTCGGAATATGTTGCATTTTGTACCCTATGTTTTGTTATGCAGCTTCTCCAGAAGTTTCATTTATTTAGAAATTAATAATGTATGAAATACCGCCACAATATGAAAGTAGATTTTTAATGAAGCTTAAATAAATATAAACATTTACTTGTATTCAACAGTTACATGAATGCTATAGACTGTAAAAGCCAGTTTCAAAACACGTATTGTGGAATATGCAATCCTTTCTTGTAATACAAATCATATCAGACAGTATATCATTACTCTTTTATTATTTGCTGTGATTGACAGAGAGAGCGCGTCACGTGGTATGAAACGTTATCAATGTTGCCTTGAAAGATAGCCAACAAATCACTTCATTATTGCCCAGTTGTCAAGGCAATTCCCATACATATGTTAAGTCGCAGCAGAACTTTGCAGACAACGGTTTTCCAGCATAGCTAAAACATACTGAATAATTTAGGCCTAATTACAAAGAATTTTCTCAAACCTGCAAAATGAATGTGGACATATAGCTCAAGATTTCGGTTACTCATAGATTAAGTCGTTTAGTCAGCAGAACTTTGATGGCGGCAGTTTTCGCAGCACAATAAAAACACGTTGATTCATTTAGGTTTAATTGACAAACAACGTCAGATATCTCGCCACCATTTTAGGCAAATCTTATGCTGAAGCTAAGACAGGTTTGTACTTTAATATATTTACTGGTATTATTTCGTGATGATGGGCCGTTATATTTTGAAAATTTAACAATTTATAAATGTTGTTGATTTTTAAAATGAGGTCAATATCGCCAATAAAATGTTAAACTTTAAGATTAACATATAGACCCAGGGATGTAGGTTGAATATACTACACGACAACTCTAGTTAATAAAAATTTAGTAAAACTGAAAACAGAAGAAGGGGGGATAGAATAAAATAGTTATTGATAAGTAATTTTAAGCAACAGATCATTTATTGCATTCATAACCAGTCAATAATTGTTCATTGTTTGATACAGAACTATAAAAAAATATAGAACAATTTTTTACAAATTCTATTATGAAAGCTTCTTGTAAATAGTATACACAGACTTAATCTACTTCCCGCCCTCAAAGAACTGCTCTGTGTTAATAATGATAATTCTGCTTGTTCAAATTGTTGGGTTTATATCTCACTAATGAATATTCAAAATAAAATTTATTAGTAGTCATATTTAACTCCTCCTCTCAGTTCAAAACGGCTACATCATAATGAATACCAAGCAACTGATACATTTATGCAGGCTGCACAGCTGCGCGTTTCTTGGGCCTAAACGCAAACACAAAACATATTTTTGTTTTTCACTTTACAGTTTTTACTAAGTTTTGAGGCTGATGTTAACTGTAAAATGTTCCTTTTCTCTTCTGTTCGAAGAAACGAAAACGTAAGGGTGGAAAAACGTGATGTTGGCAAACTGTTAAGAATACTGGGATAAGGTGTTGAGGAAAATACCTTTCCCTAGGGCAGTTATCATACTTTTAATATTTACGTGTATCTCATAATAAACTGTAGGGTGTTGACGCTTTCTTTAGTTCACATAGACAATAGTCAATCTAAACTATTGAAGCAAACACTTCGCCCCCGCTCTGGTTCCCCAGGCCTTTTACCATATAGTTCTACATCTTCCCGCCTTTTAGTGAAACCGCATCGCGACACAAAAGGCTTTCAGGAATGGAAACAGCTTGGCCGAGTGTATTTGTTTGTGTATAGTATAGTGGATAAAAGTTCAGTACATAATGTGTCAAGAGTATGCTGCCAGTCATGTTCAGTGCTCCCTTTAAATTTACCAGATTTTTACAAATAAAAACATTTCACTCTATGTCAGAAAAGAGCTCCATCATCTGTTTATATTTACATAGATATTGTTGTGGCTTGTGTTGTCTGCGATTACATTTTCTACACTAAGTGATATCTTAACCCGAGATTAACAGTGAGGTTCCATCAGATTTTTAAACACATTTTTCTAAACTATTTATGCACCAATTTGCTTGTACGTTCATGACGTTGTTGGTTACAGGATCCCAATGACACATACGTTTTCTTTCTTTAAAAACTGTCAACATAGCATTTAATTCTACTAATTACTTCTTGGGTTTCCTATATATTTCATATAGAAAATCAGTTATTTTACCGAGTATTTTTGGTTAAACGCAAAGAACATAAAGTTACCCAATATATTGCTATATGTGAGCCCCTACCTGCATGAATGGTATATGAACAACTCAGAATTTTAAGGGTTAAGAGATAGTTGCGTTGTTTCCTATCGAATTTCACGCGTAGAATGATCTTTGAAATTCTAAGAAACCAATCGCTTTGTTGCTAGACTGATGCTACATGGGAACGTTATAGTGAAAAATAACTTATTTTAATTAGTATTTGGTTTACTTGTATCATTGCTGAATTAGTGCATGGCCACGTACCGCAAGCTTTGTAGACTTATTGGGTGATAATCGTTTTCGCTAGTATTCATTAGTCTGAAGTTAAGCACAAAGCTACACAAAGGGCTATCTGTGCGTTGACCCCCGCGGGTATCAAAACCCGGCTTCTAGCGTTGTAAGTCTGCAGACATACCGCTGTACCACTGGGAGACTATTTATTATTAGTCATGATTTTGATTCTTCAGTTAAGTTTTCAAGGGTAGGGATTTCACTTGCTTTAATCATTAGAGCCAAGGTAACTGACATGCAGCCATTTCGAACAACAAAATAATCGTAGCTGAGGGAGATAATGTAGATAGAAATTGTTTAAATAATGTTTTCTTCAGGGAAGAATTACATTTACACAATTTATAACATATTTTCAGAAGCATAAAAATGTAAATAATATTTAACTTCAGTGAGCGAGTAACACTTTACTAAACGTTAACAATGAAACTAACATTTTAAATACAATGATGGCTTTTGGAATAATAATGTCACACAAGAAGACATTTGTAATCTACGAACATGTACCTTTTCATTTTAAAAAAATGCCCCCCAGTGGCACAGCGGTATGTCTGCGGACTTTCAGCGCTAGAATCAGGGTCTCGATACCCGTGGTGAGCAGAGCACAGATAGCCCATTGTGTAGCTTTGTCTTAATATAGTTTCGTATAACGAATTGTCTAAATATCCAACATTTGTATATATCTTTTACGAAAACACATAAAAGGGTGCCTAAAGCCATCTTGTTTTCGAGTAACATCAATTAACTTTTATCTTCTGTAGCATTATTTAGGTTAGCAACCCGAGTTACTCCGAGGTTAGTGTCCTTAATATTTCTTGCCTCTTAAGAGTAACTCGATAAATGAACGAACCATATACAGATGGATTATCTGGAGGTTATGCATAAACAAGTTAAGTTGAAAAGTAGAATTTCAATCACTAGGTAGAACTAGAAATATAAAAGGCATGAATAGTATGTCTTTAATAATAGATTTAGATCTTTAGGTTGGTTAAGCCTATATTCACTAAATGCAGAGCAGTGCGCAAAAATTTCAAATTGACCGATTTTAGGGAATAAGAGGGAGGTACGTTAAACACGCACATATTATATATAAATCATATCAACACAGGCACATATAAGCACAGAAATATACAGCATTACACTCACCAAAATGACCGAGTCCGCATGCATAACGAACCAGGACCGTGCTCTCCTTCCCTCCTTGTGCATGTCCCTGACTAAATGTCTTATACTTATGAATTTCTTGAAATGAGAATAAGAAAAACGATAGCATAAATTAAAAAGGTATATATACCTGTACTCCAATAATTGGTTTAGTTATATTTCAAAGAAAGGGAGTATGAATGATTTTATCAGTGACCGATTACTTAAAAAGCAAAACAAAAAACAATGTAAGTAACTCTAAACTTAGTCCTAAATTAAATATCACTGATATTATACTAACTCAATTCAATAAAATCATACCAAATAAAATAGGCTTAATTGTAGATCTATCGAAAGCAGTAGATGCCACATTAGTTATTAAACCTAAAAATTAAATACGTGCCAACTGTGCTGAAACTAAGATGAATAAAGATCAAAACACGATTAAAAATTTAAAATAGTCAAATAATATTAATCTTGTAGGGACTAGGTTATAGTAATTTATTAATTAGGTACCCTTACTGCTGCTCATGATTTTAGTTGTAATTTTATAACGCCTACACGAAAACAGCGCCGGCAGTTAAAAAACTTAAGGTAGGCTTAAGCCAATATACTAACCATTAATGCCAAATGGTCAATTTGTAATTTGTCACAATATTTTAAGAAATTTATAGATAACGCTTTTTAAAATTTAATAAAGTTAACTAAGATAATCAAATTTTAAATTGTTATTATTTTATAAAGTAAGTCATTTAAAAACAGACTGGATCCTTCATGATTTTTAATTGATTGTCACCAGTAAATTTTACTTAGCAAAGAGGGAATCTCCACTTAATAAAAATATGTTATAAGCTATATTTTTATTTACATGTTTGTTAGAGAGCTAATGACGATGATGGTGTAATAATTTAGAAATTTTGTGGAATATGTAGAAATAATTATATAATCAGTAAATAACAAGTCAGAGTGAAGTATTATGTGGAATAATCAGTGATTTATTAAATTCAGTGAAAAGTTATTCAGTGTTGGAAGTGAAAGTTATCGCGTCTATTCTACTATTCAATTACTCGGTGAGTTAATGTGTTTGTTTATCGATTAACTTGGCAGAATAAGTTTAGAACTAAGTTAGGCATATGTACCATTAGTATTGCAGTTTCTAGTGAAACGATGTTCGTGAACTTACGCCTACACTTGTGTCAAAGTTAACGTAACCTGTATCAAAAATTATTGAAGCAAAAAATTTATTTGGTATCGTTCTGTGGACTGGATTTAACATCGTTTTTACTAAATAACCCAAAAGAGCCCGCCCAGTCATAAAACGCGTTACAATGACTGAACTAAATAAATAACATATTTTAGACGCTGACAACCAACTTGCTACGTACCGTATAATGGATTGTAGATTATTCTCCCTAGAAAAGGCCCAGAAAAATAAAAATAGATAAATAAATCCTGACGATCATCTGAGCCTTGGTGAGGTTTATTTTATTGTCGCTAGGAAAATTTACTGGCCCAAAACTAACCTTGTGAAAGAGATGGATAAAACTAAATCTAAAATAAGATTCTCACAATTTGTAGATTTTATCATACTAGTAGAAAATATGTACGGCCCATGTTCTCAGTATCTACCAAAGATAAGTAAATAAAACAAAGCTCAAACTATATCACACCCTAACCCTTCCAGACCAACGTCACTACATAAACTATATTTCATTCTTTGCACAGCCTCTTGCAAGTATATATAAACATTACTGGGTTTATTTATTCTGTAAACGCAAACAACACTTTTTTTTCTGTAAAATAAAAGAAAGATATGTATATTTTAAAATAATGTTTATCGATTGAATAAACACCTACCAGCTTGAGATGAAACAGGCACTGACAATTTTGTTATCCGCTAGAGTCTTAGGTTTGGATTTAATGTTATACGAAAAACTATTACCTTCTCTAATATGTGTTCATTAGCTAGTTCTTGAGTATACAGTTAGTATTAATTAATGTGTTAAATATTCATTTTGCACTTGTATAAAGTTTCATCTACTGGCACAGACACATATAATTTAGGTAACGGCCTTGATGAGAATCCTCTTTGTAAAACTATACGTGAAACAAGTGATATTCTTCCACTTTAGTTTTCATAATAAGACGTACAGTTTATGATAAGAGTTTAACAGTTTTATGTAAAATCTCTCGAAAGTGAAGATACGAAATTATTAAAACAAATGCATTTCTGTGCTACTAATTTATAAAATGCTAAATTTAATGTTATCGATCTACCATAATTTCAGCTATCAAATTACAAGTAGTAAACGGATTAAGATAAAATAATGGGTATTGTAAGCTTTTTCACTAAATTCATCTAGCATTATATTAAATCTATATTAGATTATAATATATATATGTATATATAATATATATACACGTATACTTCATTTTTTATGCACATTCTGCTAATTTTCCCGTTTTTATTCAACTAGCGCCACCTACTGCTTGTGTTATAAACATCTAAAATAAACTTGTCGTTTGGGGCAGTGTAGTTTCAGACTTCTCGTAAAAGGTCTTTTCAATGTTTGTTTTTCTGTTATTTTTGTTAAAAGTAAATATGGTAATTGTAGTACAGTAAGTAAGAACATGTGAAAAAGTGAAAATAATATACTGGTTAGTATGATTGCATAATTTTTACATTTCAAAAATCCTCTTGAAGCACAATAATTTGATCAAATACAAATATAATGAAATTCGTTTTAGTAAAATTATTTTACTTTTAAACACTAACTTTTATTAGATCTGTAAACAGTCATATAATCTTAAACATAATGAAATAGTTAAACTATAAAACAAAATGCTATATATTTTATGATGATTTATTTGTAAAGAACGTAATGTGCATATATTTTTTTATAAAAACATATATATTTCGTTGTAAAGTATTAGAGAAAGAAGGTTTTATTTTATCTTCTGTTGAAAGATTCCATACAGTTAGATTTTTATAGTTAGATTTTCAAATGTTAAGTGCTGTTTATATGATTGTCATTCATTAGCACTTTTTAGGGAAGATATTCTTTCTGGCATAAAATAAGCTACAAGATGAATAACCCTTGCTTCAGAAATCCCTTAATAACATTAGACTTTCCACGTTTCTGTACCTCAATATTAGGAGTGTGTTGTTATTTCCAATTTTATTGTCTATTTTGATTAAACTTTAAAGGAAACATCGAGATGAAATGGCACTAAACTGTTGGATCAGTGAATGTTGTTATAATACATTTCGTTCTGGTCAAAAATAACAGAACTGACTCACGTTATAGAGTGCAATACCTGGTTCTTGAATGTCACAACAAGCTTCGTATACGAGTCTGTTTTCAGTGAAAGTATATGTATTCAAGTCTGAGTAACTGTTGGATTTCAGTCAACCATCTAATCACTCTAATTGGGTGGGATATCACGTTCTATTAATGTAAGTCTCGCCAATGTAGTGGGGTTTCATGTTAAGAGTATACATACTGAAAGATTTAAAATTAGTATACACATAACATGTCCATTAATGCCTCACGGCCAACTGTATATAAATTCATGATTGAAAGAAGAAAAAATAGATTCTGAATAATTATTGCATATGCTATCAAAGGTTAGAAGGCTCATTACACATGTTAATGTAAGTCAACTTCTTGTAACTTTCAAATACTCGAAACATAGATCAATTAATAGTTTGTTGTTTGTTTGTTTGTTTTTAATTATGCACAAAGCTACACATGGGCTATCTGTGCTCTGCCCACCACGGGTATCGAAACCCGGCTTCTAGCGTTGTAAGTCCGCAGACATACCGCTGTGCCACTGGGGGGCTAATAGTTTGTTGTTCTTTTACGACATTGGCCTTCTATGCTTAGGAGTATCACGCGTTATTTTTTAGTAAGATATCAATAAAATTATATTCAAAATGAATTCTATTTCCTTAAAAGTATGCTAATTAAGATTCATTAAAATGCTATCTTGTACCTAGTTATTTAAATGTTTATATGTACTTTTTGAACACTTTTTTTTTCTCGAAGACATTAACAAATCAAAATGTTCTTATTAGATATAAAAATTAAATAAAATTATGACGTGTCATTGGGAATATTTTATTTTTCACATTAAATTCATTTGGTAAAATGAATATATAAATCCAGTATAAATGGATAATAATTGCAGTTATTCCACAGTACAGTACTGAATGAAGAGAGGTTGGCGACTGTATATGAGTACCATTGACATTAACAGTTTATTTTACACTTCTTAAGCTTTCTACAGCAGTATGCTTCAGTTCATTTACAAAATATGGCAGCTCAAATAAGATTTGGAGGTGTTTTCTAAAGGCAATTTTTTTAAGGTAATATTCCTCAAAAAGTATCAAAGATCTCCTGTTTAGAAAAATAACTTGCTTCTATTGTACCTTGTACGACGACAGAATGGGGTTGACATTCAACAGATAACTAGGAGAAACAAGATTTTTTGATCAATATCTTAAAGAGGGACTTCACTTGGGCTGTCTTTTACTACACCTCTGTTGTGAACTAAAGGACTTGACAGCCAAGTACCACTTTAGGCCTCTTCAAAGAGATATTAACAGACAAGACGCCAGGGGGTCCTATCGTCTTCTTTATGTAAGAAATAATAGCAATAAAGCCTCTTGTACGTTCTCTTAATTTCGCGGGAATTTCTTGTTCCGAAAGAATGAAGAATTTTTGTGTCTAATAGATAATGAAAGAGAGTAACAAGATCTACTGGAATTAAAAGCACACACGTTTCATTATGTTTACACAGAATTCCCTCGATAAATTAAAATAAAATGGATTAGCCAATTGGAATAGACTGAGATCATTAGTGTTTCCTTTTCACGTAGTGTTTAAATTAGGTATTGATTGTTACCAAGAAGGAAATGTTTTTCTAACTATTGCAATTAAATTGAATTACAAATCTAAACTGATAATTTGTCATTAGTCTAGATAAATGCACGGTCGCATTCCATCATAAATAAAAATGGCAATGAAACTATTCACAGCTCTCTTAATATCCCTAAAATCGATTTACACTACACTGTACTAAAAGAGTTGGTTTTTATCAAAAAAAGAGATTCTCTGACTGTTTCCCTAGGCTTTCTCAATTACTCGTATTTTAAGTCCCATATTTCATGTTTCATACTTTCATAGTTCTGAAGATTTTTTCAAAAGATCTTTCCAACAATTTACTTTATTTGCATATATACTCGTTGTCTTGAATGGTTCTTGAAATATTTTTCTTAATACTTCCAGTTAAGTGTCAAGATTTAAAATATTTCTTAGTGATTTCAAAGGAGTCTAAACTAGCATTTTCAGCTTTATGTGTACCTTTCTAAACTTTAATCGCCTCTCATTTATGCATTCGAGCAGTTTATGGAATACACTTTTAAATCCGTTGTTTAGATATGTAATCGTGAAATGCGTATCAGTTGTTCTTTGGAGTGGTTATTGTAGTATCCTTTTGTCCATTGTTTAGATATATAAACATGAAACTCCTCTCAGTTGTTCTATGAAGTGGTTCTTCTAGTATCCCTATGTCCATTGTTTAGATATATAAACATGAAACTCCTCTCAGTTGTTCTATGAAGTGGTTCTTCTAGTATCCCTATGTCCATTGTTTAGATATATAAACGTGAAACTCCTCTCAGTTGTTCTATGAAGTGGTTCTTCTAGTATCCCTATGTCCATTGTTTTGATATATAAACATGAAACTCCTCTCAGTTGTTCTATGAAGTGGTTCTTCTAGTATCCCTATGTCCATTGTTTAGATATATAAACGTGAAACTCCTCTCAGTTGTTCTATGAAGTGGTTCTTCTAGTATCCCTATGTCCGTTGTTTAGATATATAAACATGAAACTCCTCTCAGTTGTTCTATGAAGTGGTTCTTCTAGTATCCCTATGTCCATTGTTTTGATATATAAACATGAAACTCCTCTCAGTTGTTCTATGAAGTGGTTCTTCTAGTATTCCTATGTCCATTGTTTAGATATATAAACATGAAACTCCTCTCAGTTGTTCTTTGAAGTCGTTCTGTATAATCTACTTAG
>NW_013667075.1:279136-281088 GCF_000517525.1 Limulus polyphemus
TTCTTCTGTATCCCTATGTCCATTGTTTAGATATATAAACTGAAATACCTCTCATTGTTCTACTGAATAGGTTCTTCTAGTATTCCTATGTCCATTGTTTTGATATATAAACATGAAACTCCTCTCAGTTGTTCTATGAAGTGGTTCTTCTAGTATTCCTATGTCCATTGTTTTGATATATAAACATGAAACTCCTCTCAGTTGTTCTATGAAGTGGTTCTTCTAGTATTCCTATGTCCATTGTTTAGATATATAAACATGAAACTCCTCTCAGTTGTTCTTTGAAGTCGTTCTTGTATAATCACTTTAAGTGAATTCTGTGGATATTCAAACTTTGATTACCCCTTTACTCATGCATTAGAATAGTTCGTACATTACACCTTTGAGTCAAATGTTGCTTCATGATCTTATATTCGTATATAAACAGTAATACTTTTCAAGGATAAATTGCCTTGATCACCATGTACCGTCTCAACTTAAATTACATATAAACATTTTGTTACGAAGTTAGAAAAACTCAGTTGTAAAAAATGCACGCATTGGCTGTGTACATAAGAAAGCAATGCCACTTCTAGAATGAGATATCTATATTAAAAAAACCATATTTTACATTTCTTCGAGTGAAGAATAGCAGTGGTTCTCAAATGTATGTGCATGTCGGTGCATGTATGGACATCGTGAAAAAGTTCACAAAAACTATATCATACACATATTTACTAATAGGTAAGTAGTAAATATTTACGTGTCTGTCTGGCTGACTTTTGTTAAGCACAAAGCCATATAATGAACTCTCTGCAGAGAATTGAACCCCAAATGTTATCATTAAAAGCTTTCTAGCTTACCGCTGATTAGCCAGAGGACACACGTCTGTTTGAAGCTATGGTGGCTTATAATATTTAACATTCAGTGATAGTGGCACATTGGATTTAATTTTATCAGTATATGTACATGAGCGTGCATGGTTTGGGGCGTTGAGTGCCATAGACAAGAGGAAGGAGGGGCTTTCTTTTGCTTGAAAATTTACGAGTATGCCACGTATAACAAGCCAAAACTGACAAATATAATAATACAATTACCAAAGACGTCTTCGAACGACCATAGCTTAAACAACTGTGATGCTTTTCATATAGAAATATTTCAGTGTTACAGCACTGAAATAGCTCTATGCGACGTCACAAGGAAAATTAGTTTAAAACTTGGCTAGAGTCGCTCTTTCTCCAGTAATAAAATCAAAACGGAACGACTTACATATTATAAGAATTTTATTTTTGTTTTAAAATAAACGTTCGCCTGGGGGTGGGGATGGAGTGGTTTAAGAGTATTACAGGAGAGAAAGTATAATATGAAACCAAAACAAAATTTCTTACATCGTTTTAAGAAGAAATAGTAAACTTAGCGTTATTATTTTAATTACTTGAGCTTCGAACTATTTTTACGAATTAATATATAGACAAATATTTAATAGAAATATATATGTATATATATGACCTTTTTTCTTTCTTATCAAAGTACTAAACCTAACTGGCTATATCGTTAAATAAGGTAGGATAAATATTTTAAAAATAAATTACTTCTAATGGAAAATGTTCAAACACTTTAAAAAACGCTGAAAAGAATCTTCAAATCGACTTTAAGTAAAGTTTTAAGTAAAACATAGTTTTTGACATTTACTTTGATGTTTATAAAATTCATTTCTGTATTGATCATTTTTATCATACATATTAAGTTTCTATTGATTGTATATTTATAAATTTTAGTGCCATTTCATATTGAGGCCTAGAAACACATTATTGGTGCTCTTGTCTGTGTAACTACAGTTGTTGTATACTTGAACCAGAATCTCAACCAGAGTCTACAACCGTTTTCTATCTGAACCAGTATCTACGACTGTTTTCTATCTAAACCAGTATCTACAACTGTTTTGTAGATACTGGTTTAGATAGGACTGTTTT
>NW_013667076.1:0-16053 GCF_000517525.1 Limulus polyphemus
TATACCCAAACACCAGTATCAGACACAATGTCCACAACACCCGTTGAGAACGCCCAACACTGGTACTCAGTTGACCCTAGCCCCAGTGGACCAGCAAATTGACACCACTCAACCACCAGGATCCTCTCCTCCCCTTCACGGGTCGCCACGCACGGCAAACACGTGGGTGGATGTTTAGATCCCAGAGAAAGTAACTGAAAATACAGAACCTTCCCTGGGAGGTCCCCTCACCACGTACAGGAATCCACATCGAGGGGTTACAAATTGGAAGACACATATACAACTTAAAGTTACCCATAAATTCATGGTACACGTTTTAGAACCGTAAAGCAACCTAAAACAATAGCCTGAACACGATAACTTTTCCATCTTAAAAAATACTTTGAAATTGAGAGATTTTTAAGGGAAAACATTTTTCTGTCAGTTATTAAACCAGAAACATGAAATAGGTAACTATTTCATGTTTCTGGTTTAAATATATAGAGGATGGAAATAAAAACATTACATCAAAAATTTTAAATGAATGATTTGCATTTTTCATTTTAAAAACTAATGTGAAAAAGTAAAGAAAAAAAAACAACAACCATAACCCATGATTAAATACAATGTGTCATTGCCTGGATATTATTTATTTTAATAAAAATGCTTTTAGTTCATGTAATATCAGTTTTATTTGGAGATAACCCTTATGTCTAGAGCAAGTAAAGAATGTGCTAAAGGTCATTTATCTTCTCTGTAACACTTGAATTTCATTTTGATTATTTATGACATTACTTACGACAGAGTATTTTATCAAAAAAGCCAAGAAATGTTAAGAATCTTTTTTCCTCTGAATAATATAAAATTCCTCTTTTTGTTCCCATATCTCAGTTTTTAAAAGTTTCCATGTCAAGTTGGAGAATGTGAAATCACGCAAACCTGATTCATGAGGATATCTTACCTTTTTTATTGCATAATTGACAGTGTCTTTGAAAGCTTCCCAGCAGTCCTTGCTGTTCGTGAATTTTGCTAATCTCTGCTGCAGATTTTCTCTTAGCTGTAATTAAGTTAAGGTCAGAGGGTGAAATTAATATACTTCATAGCCTAAATCGTTGTTCCTCAGCCGACCCCCACATCCAAGCTTTAGTCATCACCCCCCCCCCATTGTCTCTACAAGAATGAAAAAAACACACCAATTTTATTTATTTAAATAAAATGTTGACCCAGCGCAGACAGCTCTCGACTCCTTTGTACCTACCCACGGTTTGAGAAACACAGGCCTAAATGTAGTTATTAACTCCAGTGAGGAAATATTTGTAAAATAAATTAACAAACTTTGATAAGTTATATTGACATTTTTTAATTCTTGAGCTCTGTTAATTATAATTAACTCCATAATTCTCAGGCCCACATAAAAATAACTCAAAGCCACAGAAGTTCAAGAGACTTGTAAAAAAGTATATAAAACAATAACCATGGATGTAGCTAAGAATACTGACGTATGCTCATGTGTAACATTAAAAATTCAGGATACAAATATCAACACCCATAGACTTGTTCTTTAATAAATCGTATACATGTATCTTATAATAAAGATGACACTGATAAAAAATTTACAACATAGGCAAGTTTCATTGCAAAGCACTAAACAGGATTCAAAGATATGTTTTCAGTAACAAAATATTTAACTTACGCTTCTTTGGAGCTAGTCACATGCTAAGCGCTAGTCATGTGTAAATCCAAAGTTTCACGTTAAGTACAGAGCATTGGATTGTTGAGTTGGTTGATGGCAAAACATTCTGAGAGACAATAACCAAGGAATAATTCAAAGATCCAGCAGGAAACAACAATCCAGTGTCTTATGCAAGTATGTACATTGTGTTTTGAGGTTTGGTTTGATTTGAATTTTCACACAAAGCTATGTGAGGCCTATCTGCATTAGCCATCCCTAATTTAGCATTGATAGAATAGAGTGAAAAGTAGCTAGCCAACACCACTCTCCATCACCTCTTGAGCCACTCTTTTACCAACAAATAGTGGGATAATCACGTTATAACACTCCCTTGACTGAAGGTCAAAGCATGTTCGCTGTGAGAGGGATTCAAACCCACGACCTGCAGATTGTGAGTCAAGCACCTTAACCACCAGGCCATGCTAGTCCTTGTGCTTTGAGATAATATTCAAGATTTTTTAATACTTTACATCACAGGTCTAGTCTGTTTAGTTTCTCAGCTTAAACCTCAGTCACTTAGCTGAATGAAGACTTTCCTTGTAAATTTCCTGATTGATCTTTCTTTAATAAAGCACACCTATCTAATACTTGTGTGGAATTTGGTTTCATCCGAGAATTCCACAGAGGGTTTACTATTACTCACTTTGGATATATTTTTAACATCATCACACAGACTACACACACACACATATATGTATATATAAAGCTACTGAACAGCTTAATACCAATAATATTGTAACATTGTTAAACTGTGATATAGCATGAGAAATTGTTTACATTACGATTACGCTTAAGATGGAATGTTATCACGATATTGATAAATATCATCTTCTTACACAGATAAACAAAAGTATCTAACAAATAATTACATTTTTCACCTAAGAACCATTACAGAAAAAAGGGCAAAGTAATTTTCCATTAAACATTTTTTCCTCAAGTGTTTGTAAACATTTACACAAGCAGCCACAATATGCTGGTTCACCACATTTAAGTAACTCAAAAAACTCAAATATAACTAATATACCACTAGTAATATCAAGTGTTAGAAGTGTGTAACAGATTTCTAGTTATATCTATATATAGTAAATCACATTAAATACATATTAAGAAAGTTGACAAATCAATAACTTTACAATTCAAAATTAGAAGACAAAAAAGGATATTTCCATCTGGGCACAATGCAACAATCTTCTCCCATTTTTCTTCAGTTTCCATAATTTCTTGATTTTCTAGCATCAGGTCATTAAAATACTTCTGAATTATCTCTTTTGCTTTCCTAGAATGTAAACAGTTATGTGTAATACTTTACGGTTTTGTTTGATCATTAAACTGTTTTCAATACATTCATGAATTTAACTTACAAGAAGCAATATTCCCAGGAAATAATATCTTGTAAATATTACACATTCAGATACCATAGCTTAATGTGGCTGTTGCATTAGATTTAAAAACTTTGACGTATTTCAATTTCAGCTACCGTTAAAGACTTTCATGAGGATGGTGGTCTTCTTGAAGAAAAACATCACAATGTTAGTCCATAAAGTTAGTAAAAACACAAGTAATTAACCTATAAATGGTATTTATACTAGCATATAGATCACAGCCAAACTCTATGTTAAACATCTTACCATATTTACCATATCATACCAGACCCATATAAATCTTCATATATAAAACTAAACATACCCCTACCTTCCACATTAAACAACTTACTCCGGGTACAATATCATACCATGCCCATATAAATCTTTATATATAAAACTAAACATACCCCTACCTTCCACATTAAACAACATACTTCATGTGCAATATCATACCAGGCCCATATAAATCTTTATATATAAAACTAAACATACCCCTACCTTCCATGTTAAATTATAAGTTTTTGGTTAATTGAGAAAGGTTGGTGGTGAGGCTATCCTTGATGGACCAATAGGATGCTTGAAAATTACATAATTTATAATCATAAATATTTTGATTTTTCTTTTTGTTTTAGGGAGGTGAATTTAAAACCAAGAAGGTTCAGCTGGGTGAAAATATACATCCCAGTATAAGGTGGGCTCATTTTTTATGTAATTCTAGAATTGAAGCACTTTATGAACAGAAAACATAGAAATACGTTGAAAAATTCTCAGTGTTATAGGTTTCAAACTTGTTTCTAAATATTAATTTTTTACTTGGAAAGATATTTGGGAAGTGGCAACCATCTTGGTGTTTTATTTCCTCTGAGATTTTATGTTTTTCTAAATTTAGGTTTAATGTTATGCAGCGGAATTTCTTAAAATCAAGAAGGCAAGTTTTTTTTTTGATAAATAAATACTTATAGTTGTCAGACAGATCTGGTTTAATATGTACATGAAGTAAGTTTTTAAAGCCTTAAACTTGTAACCTCTTGTCACACTGCCCTAATAAATCAATATGAAAAAAACTGGTGCAGTCATATCAATAAGTTAGAATAATTAAATTAGATCATCCCCAGGTCTTCCCTTTTCAAGAAAAATGGAGAAATTTCAGCCTGTCTTCAAATTCCAATCCCTCCATTCCCAGAACCATAATGTGAATCCTATCCAGTAACTTCACAATAAGGGAACCAATTATACAGTATGTTTATAGTACGTGTCTTCTCCACATCTTGGTTTATTTTGAGATTTTAGAACAACTGTTTCCATGGTTTCTCAAGCTAATATCTCATCTATTTATTAACAACTGTGAGTATCATGAATTAAAGGTAATAAAATTATTTTAAAGATACTCTACAATAAATAAAGTGCCATTAATATATATTTTTTCTTACTCACTTAAGCCATGAACTAAAACCAACACTTTACAACAACTGAAATTATACCATTATTGTGTATCTCACATCCTAACCCTATTGAATTTCCTTTCTTATTTACCATGTATAACTGAAATTCTAGAAAGCTACGAGTCTGGAAAAAAAGGGGATAATCTAAAGATGATAACAGTGAGGAAGGTGATTTCAAAAGTAACACAATTCTCTAAAAGTCTGTGATCCTCTAAAAAAAGTTTGGACATAACTTTATTAAATGAAAATAAACTAATATCATTTGCAATAATTTTATACTTTTCAAAACTAACCCTGGATAGTGGCTTAAAAGTTACAAACCTTCATGTAGCTAGCAAAGTTACAAACCTCCATGTAGCTAGCAAAGTTAAGTTTAACTCACCCAACAACTGAATAATAAAGTATATTGTTCTATAATAATAATCATAATAGAACACAGTTTTAACAAAATTTTCTTCTAAAAGAAATGACACAAACAGTTTCTCCGATTATCAGTTACCTTAACAACTGTGAGATATTCTGCAATGGCTGAACGAGCTGTTGAAGTTAATTTACGGGCTACTTCATCACACACCCAACAGTGAACCCCTCGTCTTCCAGAGTATACCCACAAAAGGTGATGAAACCCAAAGTCCTCTGAAAACCAAAACAGACATCTATGCTATATTCTTTTTTTATTTCTGAGCACAGCTGAGAAAACACAAGTAACACCTCAAGCTCTATTTTTATGAACAGGGTCCCAATTTTTATGTGGCAAAGAAATTAAAATTATCTGGCCAAGAATTTGAAGTTATGCAGAAAGAAAAAATTACATACTGATTATGCATCAAAATGTAAAATTACGCAAACTTTACCTGAAGTAATAACAGCTTAAAATAATAGCACTTAAGATGATGTTAGACATTACACTGTCAACAGCAATTTACCAGTTGTATTTTTATGAAATAAGAAAAACAAACACATTTTTAGACTTTAGAAGTTATTTTGACAGGCCATTCATCAGACTGTATGGCCATTAAGCACCAAATGCCAAGCAACAAAGTCATAACTAAGTCAAAAATTATATAATTGATACTTGAAATCATCGGTGAAACTCCATAATTACAGAATTGAGGAAAAACAAAACTATTGTACATTTCACAAATACATCATTTATTCATGACCATAGTTTCGCCAGTAAAGACATCATCAAATATGGTAACAGTGACCTAAACTTGACTTTAATAAGTTTAAAAATTCAGACATTGATAGTACGGTGACATGTTAATTATACAAAAAACAACAATGTTGCAGCCATGTAATCCCATTAAACTTAGAGCCCTTCATGAGATAATAACTAATACATAAAATTATACACACTTTTCACAAACAACAACAATCTTTGATCTTCAAATCAGGTTATTACAAGAGAAATATGTTGAGAAAAACAAAAATTATGTCTTTAATATTCATTATTAGTTTCAAATATTGTGAAAAAATATTCAGAAATTAATTTGGTAAAAAATATATTCTGTACGTAACAACATTTACGTAAAAAACATCTGTGAAGTAAACAGAAGAAATACCCTTCAATGCTCGGTCCAAAATCTTCATGGCAATCACAATAAAAGGCCAACACTTTTTACAGATATCTGTTCCCGAGCAGCAATTCCTTACTTCATCATAGTCTGTCATATCTATGTCAAAAACCAGTTCTTTTTCCAAAGGCTGAAATGTTGAAACTGTTCTGTGCTCTCGTGGCTATAATACGGAAACAAAATACATAAAATATTAAGTTGTGTTTCTATTCACAAGCTCTGTACCTACATATCAATTAAAAAGTATAACCAGCACAAAACCATTACAAATTGAAAAAACACTAACTTACAGCAATGGAAGTAAAAAAAGGGTTGAGATTGATCAGTATATATGCAAAGTAAGTCTGATCAATTAATTCAATAATCTATGAGCAGTAATAACTTTGATTAGTATCATGTAAGATAATCAATTAATTAAAATTAATATTTCTGATTATCACTATTTTGGAATTTTCCAATTTCAAGTTTCATTTGAGAATAATCGATTAGTGGATGGTAAGCCTGACAATTAACCTATTATCCAATTCCATTAATCACCCAGCTGTAACACAAAACATGGGGAGTCTCAACCACCAGGAAGTTACAATATGCTTTCTCTTAGCTGTGCTTACAATTACCATAATGATGTTACATCAAACCACAACACCATTTGACTTACTCAAGTCAAACATTTCATCCAATGTTTATAGAAACAATAATACATCAAATTACTGATGGTCTTATAATACCCTGTATAGCCTGACAAAGTGACTGTCAACAAGGATAAGCAAGACACTTATGACATTCAAAACAAATGAAATAAGAAAATATTCTGTGACATTTTGATGTTTATTCATACTATGTTGTAAGTTAAAAACAAATTTTTTGTTAAGAGATCACAATCAAGATTATCAATAGAAATTACTCATGTAAAAAAAATCTATTGATTCATATATTTGTGAGAGAAAACAGTACTTTATTTTCAGTATGTTTGTTTTCCTTTAATGCATTTTTTCCATCTGCAGCTACATTTATAGACTAACTGCAACTACCATATATGGTAATTAAACAGCAAGTCTTGTAATAAATATTTCCTTCAAGATGTTAAATGCAACCCATCCTCACTCTTCTTACCCTCTTTTTGTACAGAAGGGTTTGGCATAATACACTGAGGTTCAGATAATTCAGTGCAGATAATGACTTCTTGGGGCTAATTTGGGAACTTAGACACAGAAGTCTATTACAGATGTTTGCATCCTGCACAATAACTGTCATGTTGACTTGAACATATGACTGAATACTTTGTTTTGATGGAACATACCTTACCGTCATGTTGACTTCAATATATGACTGAATACTTTGTTTTGATGGAACATACCTTACCGTCATGTTGACTTCAATATATGACTGAATACTTTGTTTTGATGGAAAATACCTTACCGTCATGTTGACTTCAATATATGACTGAATACTTTGTTTTGATGGAACATACCTTACCTGGCATGTTGACTTAAATATATGACAGAATACTTTGTTTTGATGAAGTATACCTTAATGATTTCAAGTCCACACAAAAATGGTATATCCTCTCAGTATTTTAGTGTCAGCAGATTAGCCAGATAATGTATAAAGTGTATCTTAGAATATTTTCTTTACTCTCTGAACGTTTAACTTACCATGACATCAATAACCTGCAATCGATATAAATCCCTTAAAAAACTTACAATATTCCAAGTAAAGGGATATTTATTCATCCTGTTAAGTCCAAGTTGATCTCAATCATAACCCATTCACTGCGGCCAAGATGTATATTTCTCAGTGCTCCCACCCCTCTCACACTGCAACTGGGACAAAGTTCCAAGAGAGAAGCCTACTTTAACTGCACTGTGCTCTAGGTTTGTTCTTGATAACAAGCTTCTTCCTTTCTTCATTACCTCCAGTGAGCAGCTGGTGGCCAGTTATGGAGGAGTCTGTTGCTTCCCTTGCATCACTGATATAATTAAAACACCATTTTTTGAAAAGCTAGAATTTATGTCAAGAAGTCCTTTGTTGTAGCATTCTCCAGAAAGGATCAATTGTAGGTTCTATATACACTTGCAAATTGCAAGGGGTCAGAACTTTTAACTTGAGAAGTCACAGGATATGAGAATATCCAAGAGCCAAAGCAGTTGGTTATGCAAATTGTTACCGCAGGTCATGAAAAAAAAAACCTCTGTACAATTTTTAATTTTCAGTGTTAATGTCAGAAGTATCAAACACATAGTTGACAATCAAAATTCAAGTAGCTATTTTCACTGAAGACCTTTCAGATATCAAAGAGGTTAAAACTTCTCATTCTAAAGGCATTAATGACTACACTTACTCTGAAACTGTAGACTGCTCCAATGTCAATTTTATAAGGACACTTTTTCTGAACTTCCCGCTCCATTTCTGTTTGATCCATGAATGACTGATAGCGCAAATAAATATCATCTTGTAAAGTAAATGAAAATTCTCGATATGGGAAGTAGTTTTTATTCACTGAAACAAAAATATTAAACACAGAGTTTGTAAAAGAAGTCCACAAATACAAAAAAACTTTGTCAATTTAACTATAAAAGCATTGTGTGATTTTTTTTTTTGACAGCACACCACCATTTAATGGGCAGGATGGAAATTTATATATGGGACTTGAGTACCGGTACTAGTTGCCCAAATGGTAGAGCATCTCTCAAGACACTAACGTGGGTCAATGGGGCATACTCGATTCAAACCCCTATCAAGGCAGCTTTCTGTTCATACAATTTAAATTTTTACAATTTGTGACCTAGGATTTGGTGAACAAACTTTTGTTTTTCCCAAGGAGTAGGACGAGAAGGAGATTTCAATAAAGCCCACACTAGGCAGATTTACAAGGATCCTGATATATTATAACCTTCACAGACTATCATTGTAATTGTGTCAAGTTACAGCTTTAAGTTTGACAAATATCTTACCAAACCATAGAAATTGAAATCTTTCTTCAAACCCTTCATCAATCATTAATTTTCAAAACTTTTAAGTATCAATATACTGGATCTAAATGATCTAAAAAGTCACTCTCACAATGTCATTAGTGTTTGACAGTGAAAACTAATAAGCTTCAGAAAATATTTAAAAACCGTAGTGCAACAGATTTAGAAATTTTTGTTGAATGAATAAAAAAGTGAAAAATTTGAGAATTTTTAAAGAAATGTGAAATCTGTTAACGTCTAACGATAAATTAGTCTAGCCTATGAGAATGTACTTACTCAACAATATACGCTAGTATAGACATTACTATTAGTAGTATTAATAATATATATATGTCTGTACACTCATCATATACTATAGTTTACTTATGTTATATGCTCCAAGTTCTAGGTTAGCCTATTCGGAAATAGTGACTTACAATTTCCATACGTCATCCACCTGTAGTATAAACTAAACGGAAAAAGTCTTTTGTAGTAGACTGGTAATAGATCAGGTAAAACCTCGGGGTTGAAAATATATTGCTCATTCTCTTTCGAATCCATTTACGTTTGGTAAAAAAAGAAAAAGCTAAATGAAAGTGAAAATTCTATCTTCCAATTGTAATTTGGTATGGTTTATGTATACTACTGCTTTCCCGCCAAATTCACCAATGTTGAACTGTGCTTTGCGCCATATTACGGAATGTTTGTAAACTAATATTAACTTCTGCTCAAAGCAAATATTGTCGGAGTTGTGTTTGATAGAAATGTTTGTTAAAACCGTGATATATTCAAAATCAACTTGTCTAATACAGTTCAGAAGATTATTTAAAATTGCATTTGATTAATTAATTTACTTATTAAAGTTTTAGTTTAATTTGGAGTTAAAGATATATCACTAATTTTATTATCACTAAGATTATTTAAAATTGCATTTGATCAATTAATTTATTTATTAAAGTTTTAGTTTAATTTGGAGTTAAAGACATATCACTAATTTTATTGATTAATTCAACACAACATAATGTTTTGGGACAACATGGGACCTATTGGTCCATCTCGGCTAAATTAAAATAATTTTTAAAAATCTTAAAGCCAGCCCTTATCATTCAAATACTTATCAAGCTTTTTCTTAAACAACATCATCTGAAGCATCTACAGCATCTGAAGGCAACCCATTCATCACAACTATACTTTAGTAGTATTTACAGGTGAAAATTATTTCCTCAAAGAATATTAGGTAGGTCTACTATATATATAGGAAAGATTATATCACTAAGTGATATTGGATTTACTCCAACTAACTGAGTTTGAGCAAGAAAATAAATAGACTGTCATGATATGTAACACACTTTGAAAACCATATTTATTGATCTAAGACACAAAACACAGTGCGTATTCTTGCTTATGGATGCTACACTTGTGAGTTGAAGAGATTTACATCTTCCCTTGAGATTGCCGCTAACTAATTCAGTCAGGATTTGGTACATTAATGTTTTGACCCAACAGTTCTTAGTTAACAGGAAACATCAAACTCAACAATGGCAACTATCCTTGTCCACATGACTGGTAATTTTCATTCAAATATAAGAGAGACCATAACTTCGAGATATCATCTGGGATCTGGCTTACCTAAAACAAAGAAATTCAAAAACATCTGGCTTACCACTGAAGGACATTGTCTGTTGACATCCTTATTCAACATGTAGCATTACAAAGGAACCCTTTTTTCCCAATGGGCAGAACAGGTGTTATCTCCTTGCAATAAGAAAGGAACAAAGGCAACTGGAATGAAATCAACTTAGTGACTTTATTGACCACACGTTGTACAAAAACTGCATAGCATAAGAATAAACGAAACTTTTTGAGAAATTCTACATTAAAATGAAAAAGTAGAAAATGCATGATATAACTGCATTCCACACTTTTCTCTTCTTTTCTCTTTCAGGTTTGTCCTCAAACTGACAATTACATTAACTTTAAAACCAATCATACTTGCACTCATACTCTGATTAAAGAGTGTGAATATTTTCTCATTCCTGCAAACACTTATATGCAACATGAACAACACAACCCTTCAAGAAAGAGCTACCATTCAAAAATCAAAACCATTTGACAATTAGATAATAAATAATTGTATGAAAATACCCTTAAACAATAAACTACATAGTGAAAACTATTTAAGGATGAATTACAAAGAAAACACTTAAATTAAATAAATTGATATAAAAAATTTATACTCATTCAGAGGTTCTGCTCCCTCTCACCTTGACCACTCCAGTGCCGTGGTGGTTGCCGAGATAGAAGCCCCTTTCCTTGTCTCTATGGATTGGATTGTGGTCAGTATTGTTGGTGGTATACATCTGGGTGGTGGAGACGATCCAAGAGGTGGCTGGCTTTTCTGCATCACTGTAAAGGTTGTGTTAGTGTCAGTGGTGACATATAAACTAGTGATCGGGACATCAAGAGAATCCAAGCTCCAGAAAGTTTTCTTGAACTTTGGTATATGATGTACTTGTCAAAGGTGTGGAAACACTGAACCCTCCAATGGAACGTTTCAAGAGTGAGTCCCTTCGGCATTTAGTTGTCAATGCTGGCTCCATCTTCACTGGAATAAAAAATGATGACATAGGCTACTGCTCGGACACTTATAGGCTTGATTCCTCTAGTGTTGATAAAATAGTGGTCACTGCTATTCCATTCACGACTAGTATGTACAGTGGAGGTTTGAACTCTAAAAAGGTCCTCAGGTATTGGTAACAAAAAAGGTTTGGCTACCACTGACTGGTGAAAGAAAAAGATAGCCAGAATGATCAACAGTTTGACCTGAAGTAGCAAAAGTTTGGATTGAAAATATGAGGTCAGGTAAATTTCAATTGATCAAAAGTTCAACTAGATATCTATTTTAAAATGGTCCTAACTGCTCAATTATAACCATTACCTGATCTAAGACCCTTTAGAGATAGGGTAATAACTATAACTACGTATCTTGGTTAAGTAATATTTATGCAGTTTTACATGTACTCACACCATATATTTGCATAGAAGATGTATCTAAAATGTCTTTGAACTTCCCAATCCTCGGCTTTAATGGGTGTCTGCTTCACTAATACCCTCTGTTGTCTAGCAGAGACAACAGTCAACACAGCTTATTCTTCTCACCACTGTTTGGTTATCACATGGATAGAGCTCAATTCCAGTATGAACTAAAGAGGATCAAGACTACAAAACTGGTTCCTACATACATGAATTAAGTCAGGCTAGGTGATGCCAGTTCCTACCTTTGACTATTAGAATGCACTAACTTTACATTGTCTCTTCTTAGAACCTTCTTCCACGCACAAGTTTAGTATTAGTTTTAGTGTGACTTGAGAAAAAAAGTTACTTTCTACTCCCTTTAATACACCAACAACATGCATTTTAATACGTTATAACTGTACCTTGTACTGAAATAATGTTAAGAAAATATTTAGTAAAACTGTGTACTTTTAAAATATTTCACTCTGCGTGATTAAGAATATCTCATTATAACCAAATAAAACATTAGGTATACCAAGTTTGCATTTGTTATGATATCTAAGCTCCTGTCTATAAACTTCGTAAACTGCTGATAATTAACCCACTCATAGATATTTCAGTATCCACCTTAACTCGCACGTCAGTGGACTAATCTGCTGGAGAAAGATGTATGAACTTGTCCAGCTGGACCTGATCTGCTTCCGTGCTGCTGACACATACCACAGTAACATCAATCTTCACGTTGATAACTTCATTCCTTTATAATCGTATTGTATCACCTCTTCTGAAGTTTGTTAGCCTTTCCAAATTGTTGAAGTACATCAAATAATGCAGACATAACCATTCCACGTATTTCTTTAGACCATGGATCGGCAACCTAAATAACACGAAGAGCTATTTTTTACAAATTTGGTAAAATCGCAGGATATTGAGAGCCACAGTGCATGCAACCCCTATTTCAATAATTGGAGTGAAAGGTCTAGTGCATGTATGACTATGTTTGTTAATCCTGGTCATATCAGTTGGGATGAGCACTAATCATACTTGATAATGGCGTACAGAAAACCTGTTTACTGAACATGCTCAAGATTGGGAAATCCTGCTCCCTGTTGACACGATGTACAGTCCTTCTCCTAGGGTGGGTATCCCACAATGTCTAGAGTATGGGTTGCAACCTATGACTTTGGAGCCGCAGACAGTTCTTTATTTATATTGTATTATATAGTCTGATAAACCATCAAACTGAAAATGATGTGGCAAAGTGAGAATCTTCACCACACATAAAAACTTTATATAACTCAGAGAATAACTGACTGTTGAAATTAACTCCCTGGTTATCTTCTTGTGCTTTAAGTTGTGCTATTCAGGGATGAGTATGTCGCCAACTGTATAGAATATCCAACAATTCTCTGTTGAAGCTTCCCCTGCCTCAATCAGTTCTTTCTCTGGATAACACACAGGACAAGTATTCACACCAGTGCCAAAAATTTCTATTTAATTAAACGCAGCCAGTAGAACTGCCATCGAATATTAGCACAAGTGTGAGTAATACTTTAGTGCCTTTCAGACTTTGTATTATGAAAAGTCTGAAAAACCTCATGCCTTAGAACTCTGGGGCTTACTATCTGCAGCGCAGTCTGAGAACCACGGCTCAGTGGTTGATAACAATTGTACAACACACCTTCCTTCCTTCATTCATAACTGACCATACAACTGCCACAGGTTACGTGAATCAATGTTAATTTCCTCCATTTGAGCTGGCTGAGCTTTACCTTACTATATGTAAGGAGTGCCCACAGAAGCATCGCTAGGCATTGCCACATGGGTCCATTGCCCCAGTTCTATTTGACCGTGCCTAGAATTCCCAGTTGGTGTTTTGAAAAATCAGATTAGAAACTCATATCATACTGAAACGTCGAAGATTCCCACTCCTATGGGCCCGAGCCCCAAATCTTTTAAGTACCTTGCGATGCCTCTGAGTGCCCATGCTAGATTTTGATCCTTCAGTTGCAACTATTTACTATTGAAATCTTCTATTGTATGACTTTACACTGCTGTAGTGGAAATTATTTCAACTCCAACACAGTGTTTAGGATCAGGAAATTTCATGAATGGATGTGCAATAAGACATTCCATCTGTATTAGGGTATTGTGCACCCAGGCAATGCACTGCGACAAAGTCATATTCTTGCAATGTTGTTATCCAATTAGCCATCATGTTTTCCAGATTTTCAAAGTTCATTAACTGTTTTACCGAAATAAGTAGGACGAAAGTGCTTTAAAAAGACAACAACTGCGTGTAGATCTTTCTTGATCATACAGTATCTGTGTTCAAGAGCTGTCAGTGTATGAGTAGCATACATGGTTATATACGCTATTCCATCCTGCAACTGTGAAAACTCTGTTTCAATTCCGTCATCACATGTGTTGGTGTCCTTAGGAATTGTTTGTCTTTTGATGGATATAATAGCACTGGAGTGTCCATTAAAGAAAACTTTATGGGTTAGAATGCTCGTTCACATTCCTCATTACATCGAAGTGCATCTCAGTTTTAGTGAGAGCATAACAGGTGTTATTTCCATAAGATTAAAAAGAAACAAAGACAACTAGAATGAAATCAATTTAATGACTTTCTTGACCACGTGTTATGCAAACACTTCAATGATTGATAACATAGACATTTTGAAAAAAACTACTTTAAAATAAGAAGGGAAAACGTGTGATATGCCTGCATACCATGATTGGCGCGAAGTTAGCAGGACAGCTACCACAAACACAAAGCAACGAGGAGCCAAAAAATGGCAAAAATGGCTTGCCACGGCAATCAAAAGGAGGCGCCAATTATGATGGCCTATCCTGAGTGCTAAATCATTTAATTACAGCTATAAATTTCGTAATATTGTCCCACTCATATTATAGCAGCAGCTTTGTAACCTTAGTGGATAAACATTAATGTACAAATAATGTGAATAGATATATAAAAGTTTTTATTTATATAACAGAAATATCATAGAATGTTTGGTCTATAATTCTGTGAGTAAAATGATCAAGTATCAGGATCAGAAAATTTTTTCATTGAGTTTTAAAGGATGTCAAATATAGGGTATGTGAGCCACTTTCTCTCATTGCACTAAAAAGGTGCCTAGGAATTAGAGTTGTTATGCCACTCATAATCTTAAAGGAGATGAAAGGAATTTTGTGGAAATTATAGACCATTAGTCAGAATACTATACTGGGAACATTTTTAGAGAGTCTGATGAAAGAAGCTTTGCAAATCCATTTAATGAAATATGATATCATAAAAATAGCTAACGTGGACACACTAACTAGAAATCTTGTCTTACTAAAATGTTTACTTTTATTGAAGATGTTGCTTATTTTTTGGAAGTTGGAAATGTTGTGGACTTATTGTACTTAGATTTTCAAAACCTTTTGATAAGATGTCACACAGAAAGTTAGCTAAGATAATCATATCAGCAAGATTAGTGAAAGACAATTTAATTGTACTGTAGTGTGGTTGGATGAGAGGAAGTAAAAGGTTTGTTACGTATCTGCTCGTTCTTTTTTTTCCGTTAATTTCCGATATAAATTCTTTCCGAGTAACTTCAGCGATACAAGACCTTTGTTAATTAAAACTAGTTTATTCTTTCTAGGTGACACATCTTCAGCAGCGTCATTTGTTCCATTGTTAACTTCGTTCTAACTTAAATGTCCTGGACCATGATAATGCCAAAGCCTGTTGGCGTGCACCACCTTTGGCTTACCTCGCCGACCACGTTTTATTCGGAAAGTCACATCTGAGAGACGATCCACAATATCATATGGGCTTTCCCATGGAGATGACAACTTAGGAGACTTCCCTTTGGTCTTCCTAGGATTATACAACCACCCCTTGTCTTCTGGTACAAAGCTGACTTCCGTAGATCTCTTATCATAACATAGCTTCATGGAATCAGCAGACGTTTTCAAGATTGAACGCACTTGATGGTAAAT
>NW_013667076.1:17053-17749 GCF_000517525.1 Limulus polyphemus
GCCATTTTACACTTAGCTGTTGGGACTTTCACAATGGGGGTTGGTGGGCGTCCCTCAGCACCAACAACTACTGGTTTCCCGAAGTTGACTTATTGGTAGCATTCTTCTTACATTGGCTCCTCATATGTCCTTGCTCTCCACAGTTCCAACAACCTTTCTGGGTAGCAGTCTTTCCTGCCGTGGCATCTTCCGTGTGTTGAAGTAGCCAGCATTGAGCTCTCTTGTGCCCAGGTTTGTTACAATACCAGCAAAGTTCCTCAAACTTCTCTGAAAGCTGCCCTTTTCTGGCCTTGAATCCTGATGACTATACCAACCTTGGTACTTCTGTGCTGGACTTAATGTAGGACTCCAATTCAAGAGCTCTGGCCATTGCATCCTGCATGGTAGAGGGATGTGATTGCTTTACTTGTATATTCAGTTGTGGACTGTCCAAGTCGTCTACAAACTGATCCCTCAGCAACAGCTTGAAGACATCGGGTGGTGCAGTTGGGTAAGCCTTGTGTGCCATACTTTCCAAATCCTGTGCCAGCTCTTGTAGGCCCTCCCGTTTAGCACGGACTCTTGTCCTAAACCTAATCCTGTAGATTTCAGACTGATTTTGAGTTCCATACCTGAGTTCTAGAGCAGCTACCAGTGCTCTATAGTTGTGCCTGACGTCTGCTGACAACTGTCGAAGTATTTCCAGTGGTTGTCCCT
>NW_013667076.1:18125-20847 GCF_000517525.1 Limulus polyphemus
GTGCTCTATATGATTCCAATGGTGCCTTCCCATCGACTTCCTGTGGCTTCCTTCATACTAGACCACCCCTATTGCTGACAATCATGTCTGGTATGTGACATCTGGCAGGACTGAATATGTCTGCATTAGGGTTTAGCTACGGGGTCTGGAAGGGGCTTCCTGTTGTCTGGGGCTGATTAGGTCCATGGCTAATTTATCCTCCTTGTGTAAGAGACAGTAAATCGTCCTTTAATGTATTTAATTCACTTTGAATCTTTACTTTACTTCACTAATCTTTTCCATTTGTACTTCTTGTTTCCTTTCTTTGTCCAGTTGTCACTGTTGTAGTCTCTCTTCTTGTTTATTTTTTTCTCCTCTAACCGCTGCCGTAGCCTCTCTTCTTGTTTCTTTTCTTTCTCCTCCAACCACTGATGTAGTCTGTTTTTTGTTTATCTTCTCGTTCTTCTTGTTTCTTTTGCTATTCTTGTATTGCTGTCATCAAATCTGCTAAGCTGTAATTTGATTTGCCACTTCTCGTTTCCATCTTCTTCTTCTTTTTCCGTTAATTTCCAGTATAAATTCTTTCCACGGAACTTTAGCGATACAAGTATTTTCTTAATTGAAACTAGTTTATTCTTTCTCGATACAACTTTGTAATACACTTAACAAATTTTATAACACACGCTATAAATCACAGTGTTCACACACTTTACTTACGGTGCCTACTGTTCGCTTGACTCAATTATCTCTATCTTCAATCTATATGTTCTTTTATTTGTCGGGCTTATATACTAATAAAGAGGGCGTCCTGAACAAACTAGGAAATTCACGATCATTCGAGAAACTCCTCGCACACGCCACTAGCGCCAATGCGCCAGCAGCGTCACGTGACTTCCGCTGTCTTAACAGGTTGTTATTAATGAAATCCAGTCAAACTGGCCTCTTGTTAATAGCAGAATTCCAATTTACTATTCTAAATCTGGACAAAAAGGTAAAGCATGGTATATCACACTCCAGTGCTGCATTTGTTATCAACTTTTCCAAAAAATCATTTATTGGAGAGAAAAACCACAACTCAGACCAATTTGTTAAGTATCTGTGTTACCCCTTGAGATGGGTTCACCGATGGGGGCAGATGCAGAGCTAAAGTGATATAAATTTCTTGAAGTTGACATATACAACTTTTACCTAAGTAAAAGGATTAGCACATGTTTACAATCTTTTAATATTTGGTTAACAAAAATAGCATACTGTGGTATATAAGTATACCATGTGTTTTCTTCCTTTTTAAAATTTTGTTATTTGTGCAGGTATGTTGAATTTCCACACAAAACGTTGATCATGAAGGTCATTAAATTATTGTTGCTCTAATACCACGTGGTTGAGAAAGCCATTAAGCTTATTTCTCTGTAACTACCATTGTTCTTTTGTTATTCTCGAGTGAATAGTACATGCTTTGCAATAGTAAATGATCGTGCAATAATGCATGTTGTAGAAGGATGTCAATAACAGATTCCTTAAGTGGTAGTTGAGGCGATGTCTAGATATTATGGCTTCATCTATGTTGTAATTAGACTGATTAGTCACATGGGTAGCAATAGTTGCTCCAGAAAAAAGCGAGGTTTGTTGTGACTAAGATACAATGGATTTGGATAGTTTAGTGTAAGGATTCAACTTGAACATTTGAATATAGTGGATCCAGTAAAAGCAATTGTCCCGTGTACATAACTGCAAACATATATATTGTGTTTTATTGCGATAATAAATATAGTCCATTATGTATTTCACTTTGTATCCACTCTCTCTATTCCATTTAACATCAAAGTTCAGTTATTGAGAGATTCGGTGTTACTTTATGATTGATATCTTGATGTCTAGACCTGTCTGATAGCTCAACGGTTGACTCAGTTTTACCTGGATATACTACACTGTTAGCCAAGTGGTCACTTTAAGTAATTAACTCTCTTATGTTGCATTGAGAATGGGCAGTCATGTAGGTAGCGCTAATCACTCTGGCAGGAATGCCACTGCCACCTTTAAGACCTTTAAAACCTATAACCTTGACTGTAAAACCTTTAAAATCATTTAAAAGTGAAAAACAGCCTTTAATTCAATTATGAGAACCTTTAATTTTATAAATCTGACTTTGTAGAGTTCCCGAGACTGACTTAACAAATACTTTATTTCCAAATGAAGCATATATGAGGGAATAATCTAGAGATCTTTTGGCTTTATACCAATTTACCAAGAACTGTGTAGTTTCCGAGTTGTAGCTCACCTTGACATTCATGTTTGAGATATTTTGCAATATAAATGTGTATGCAATCTACTTATGAATCTTTAAGCATGTCAAAATATTGACTATCTCACATACTAAGTCCTTGATTGTTTACACATGATGATATTACATCATATCAAGTTGACTTTTCAGGAATAGGCACTACCAGTGGTGGCTTAATATTGTTACGACAGCGGAGGTCACGTGACTCTAGTAACACGTCATGTACTTCTAGAACGTTCATGTCCCTTCCTGAAGTCCCGAGCCGCTTACTAGATATGTGGTATTCTTGTATACAAGCTGCCAAGAAGTGACGGCAACAATGTAATGTAATTGAACTGCAGACAGAGATAGAGACGTACTGTTGAGTCGAGCACGTGTGTCGCTCGTTGTGAATTATAGCGTTAGTTTAAGTTATAGCGTGACCGTGGAAATTAAGTGAATTTCAAAGTTGTATTGAGAAAG
>NW_013667076.1:21847-28884 GCF_000517525.1 Limulus polyphemus
TAGGGAGACTGACAGAATTATATAGAATAAATATGTAGCTTTTAATTGGTTATAAATTTATTGGTATATTAAAGTAGACAGATAAATAAGTCTTCTCAAATGATGAAGTGATGGGCGGAGCCAATATGGTGGGTTCACCAAATATCATGATATCTTAGCAAATAGAAAAGTTGGAGGTTCTTATTTTATCTTCTAGCTTGCCAATATCAAACATTGGAGTTTCTAATTTGTATGAAACTATAGACGTTGTATTGTGGGCGTCATAAAATGTAATCTGACCAAATCCAGAAGGCCACGTACCAAGTGATACACAAAAATCGATATTTAGCCTTCAACTAATAATTTGTGTATAATATAACTTATACCTTATTATAACTAGTAACTAATGTATAATACTGAAATTTGAATTATAATCTACAATTTTAAAACGAACTTATTTACATACGTTTATAAAATAATAGCTAAATAAAATGTTGAATGTAAATCTACAAACGTGATGACATGCCCTCTGACCCCTTAATTGTCTCGATAGGGCTAGTGGGTATTATTGTTGTTGCAGGCATGCTGATGTCATAGGTTGGAGTTGTTGGCATGTTTGTAGGATTCTTTATCTCTCCCATTAGGTCCTGCTTTACTCTAATAGGTTCTTTTTTCTTTCTGAGTCTGGCCACCAGGGAAGGGGTTACAACCCTCTCCACAATTGTTATGCCATCTATTTCTCACCACTGCAATCGATTGTATGCTGATAATTTGTTTTCTCATGTCAGGCCCAGAGGTGTTATGTGGCTCACTCTACCTCCTTTTGTGGTGATAGTCTCGATTCTGTATTTGTTGGGATCCTTCGGTTTCCCGATACTTCTCCAATTCCTTAGAGGTGGATTTGTAAATAGCCATATTACATATTCTGGATTTTACAAGTGAGGAATCTTCTGAGTTACATCTCATCAGATTTGGCAAATTTAAGTCTTTTGCTGCCCAATTCATTTATCCACTGGGAAACATTTTATTGGCCAGTATTTGGAATTCTCCCAATGCTTTTCTATCCCATTCTTTACATGATCTGGCAGTTTTTTTGTGGGTTTTTTTTTTCACTACCCCCTATGACTGTTTTAACAATTTATGCTAGATTATAAGGAGGAGGGTGTACCTTTGTCATCTTGTCTTTTTATTTTCCAGGATCCCATACCTTGTTTTCATCAGATCCCACTCTGTGGAGAGTGTTGTCCAGACAGGTGTGCTTTTAAAGTCCCATTCCTCACTAGCAACCAATTTGATTACTCTTCTACTGGTTGCAAGAGGCTCTGTAGAAATAAGTGTTCCATAAAACTATCTAGGCTATCAAGATGGTATTAACATGTTATCATGGACCGCCCCTCATGAACTATCATGAGTAAAGCTAAAGGGGATTTTGCCTGTTCCTGCTGGTCATCGGATTGAATAAATTGGGATCAGTTTGCTTTAAGAAATTTAGATAATCTGGTTCACCTATTGCACTGTTTCTATAGCACTGTTCCTCAGGGCTTCCCAACACTCAATACCCCCCAGATTCTACTAGTGGAGCTAGGGAATCATTACCGCACCCAGTTTCCAGTCACTGGGGTGGTGGACAGATGCTTTTCCTCCACTTTCGGAGAAGAGGGTGAAGTTGGGGGGCCTTCCTACTCAGATCTCTATGTTTTTCCCAGATGTCTGTAGGAGCAGCACCAGCCTCTGTGTGAGCCTACTTGAAATACCAGTTCAGATTTGACACTATGCTATCCAGTTGAGTGAGGATGAATGTTTATAATTCCAGACTGGAATTATTTTGTTCCTTTGGTTGAGTAAGGCATACATGATCCTGTCATTCCGAGCCTGGGGTGATGCCTTTCAGTCTTCTTCAGTTTGTCCACGTTAATGTTGCTTCCTTTTTCATTGTAATTCCAGTGATTCAGAAAGTATCACTCTATGGCTACAGGTTGGGATCCAATCACAACTATATCTATATATAACATTTCAGTCCAATTGCCCTCTCCACCAATGTGGGATATAGGGACCAAAACCCCTTAATTCCAACCCTGAGTTGTGGAACCTTGGCTATCTGGTTGGGGCTGGCCTATAGTGATTACTCATGTATTATTCCACCCTTGATACAGGTATTAAGTTCTAAAAAGAAAAGGGTGAAGAGCATACCTGTTCTTGATGTAGTGTGGTTCCCCAACCTGGGTACCACTCTTATTTTGGTAAACCCCTGTTCTATGCAGATGCTTTCTGTATGGATAATGCCTGCACCAGCCCCTCCACCTTTTCAATGTGGATCCTACTAAAGTGTTAGCAGAGGTAAGTGTTTTGGAAGTTAACATTTTCATAACCTGAAAATGTATTTCCAATATTACTTACTACCACTGACACTCCCACCCTTCCTCCCCACTAAGAGCCAGTGTTAGTGACTGGGAAAGTGTAAGTCTTGAAAAATTGATTACATCATGTGAGTGAGGTGCTTATATACAGTACCAGGATAGAGGGTGCATTGATTTGGGTGGAGAGATTTGCAAAGTAGATATTGCCTAGGGCATTTAAGTGAGGTATAAAAGACTGGAGCATGCGAGGCCAATGATTAGATAGGCAAAGCCAGTGTTGAGGGATAGTTAAAGTGTCAGCAGAAGTAAGTACTATTGGAAATACATTTTCAGTTTAGGAAAATGTAACTTTCAGCTGTTAATGAAGTCATAATTATGGGTGATTTTAATTTAAAGCATAAAGATTGGGAAATGCTAGAGTCGAACTATAGGGAGAAAAGTTTTTGGAAACTCTTGAAGATGGCATTCTCCAACAATTAATCAAAGAACCTACTAGAAACAATGCTATTTTAGATTTATTGTTAACTCAAATAGAGAAATGATTGAGAGGGTGGAAATTGGGGAACATCTGGGTGCAAATGATCATTGCTCTATTAGGTTCAATGTTTTGCTGCATACGGAGACGAGGAATAATGATAATTTGGTTATAAATTTCAAAAAAGCAAATTTTGAAGGGATGCGACAAAAATTATCTGTTGTGAATTGGGCAGCAGAGTTATTTGGAGGCACTGATCAGATGTGGGAAAATTTTATAAATGTTTAAATATTCAAGGTAAACATTCATTATAGAAAGAAAAGGGATAGCTGCAATTAAAATCCAAATTGGCTCAGAAAGAGTATAGGAGAGAAAATTAAAGAAAAGCATCATAAATTTAAGAAATTTCAACTACTAGTATGACAGGAGATTTAGAAGATTATAGAAAGTCAAGAAAGTTGGTGAAACTGGAAATTAGGACATCAAAAAGGATGTATATAAGAAAAGGTTGGCTGAAAATGTATAAATTAACAGTAAGAATTTCTTTAAATACATTAAGGATAAACAAAATGTTAGAATGAGGTAGGACCCTTGAGAGATGATAAAGTATCTGATGATAATTTTGCTTTTTCTTCAGTTTTTACTAACGAAGATTTAAGCAGAATTTCACATCTTGAACAGTTGATGGATGGAAACAAGATTGAACAAGATGACTGCATTAATTCCAAACTTGTTAAGAAAAAATTGTAAAGTGAAAGTTTAAAGAATGATAAGGCTCCTGGGCCAGATAATATTTCCCCAAGAGTTTTGAAGGAGGTTAAGGATTGGATATGTGAGCCACTTGCTACTATTTTTTGTAAGTCCTTGAATAGTGGGCAGGTACCAGAGGATTGGAAGTTAGCTAATGTAACTTCTCTTTTCAAGGGAGGTGATAAAAATTATCCCAGTAATTATAGACCCATTAGTCTTACATCAGTTGTGGGAAAAGTTTTGCAAAGTCATTTAACAAAGTTTATAATTTTATGGTTTCACTAAGTGAAAATCTTTAACATTCTTTGAAAATGTTACTGCTTGTTTAGATTTAGGGTATCTGGATTTTCAGAAAGCATTTGATAAGATTCTACATAAAAGGCTTTTAAAAAAATATCTCTTTAGGTGTGGGGGATAAGATAACAAATTTGATAGAAAAATGGCTGGATGTAAAAAAGCAGAGGGTTGTTACAAATGTAGTTCAGTCAAACTGGATTAATGTAACAAGTGTAGTACCTCAGGGCTCAGTCTAAGGACCTTTGCTCTTTTTGATTTACTTCAGTGACATAGATGAAGAAATGGCCAATAAATTACTTAAATTTGCAGATGATATTAAGGTATTGATGCATCATTCTTTCATACTCAACAGTGAAAATAGTAGGACTAAGGGACACAAGTATAAATTTTGGCAGGGTAGGAGTCATCTTCATTTAAGACAATTTTATTTTTCTAACAGGGTGGTTGGCCTTTGGAATGTGTTATCTTCGGATGTTGTGCGGGCAGTAAATTTAAGTGAGGTTAAAAGAAAGCTTGATAAGTATGTAAATGATAAGGGCTGGCTTTAAGATGTTTTTTTTTATTTGATTCATTATAGTTTATTTTAGAGGATGGTACAGCCGAGATGGACCAATAGGTCCCACGTTGTCCCAGAACATTGTTATCTAATACTGATACTGTGAATTACTAGTACACCACATCTTTAGTTACACATGACTAATGACAAATATAGATAATTCTAGAAAAGGTGGGTTTAAGTTTATGCTTTCCTCAAGTGTGACGTGCAGGGTCAGCTTTGGAAAACCAAATGTTTCTTTATTGTCCATATGTTATGATATTGATAGTAGCAGAATTAGTAATTTAATAAAACCTGATATTGGATCTTGGGTATTTCTAGCTGTATGAGGATGTTGGGATACTGCAGAATTACTTGGATCAGTTGTTTAGTTGGACAAATGTGCAGCAAATGACCTTTAATTGTAGTACATGCAAGATAATGCATTTATCTTAATTTGGTTCACAAGTTTGTTATAGATGGGAATCTACTCAATTGCATGACTATCAAGTAAGGGAGCTTGGCATAGTGGTGGATAAGTCATCATGCCATCGAGGTTGTGTTGCTAGTAATTCAGGTGGTGAAAAAATTAATCATCACAGTAAGTGAATGAAATAGAAAAATGCGTGCTGGTGCATAGTCTGTCCTTTGATTTACCTCCTAAAATATAAAATGTGATACTTATTTATCTACCTTCTCATTGTTGCTGAGAGATTTGAAAGAAAATGCTCTTTTATCATGTGTGTAAAAGAAAGTAATGAAACTGATAAAATAAGTATTAAGTAATATGGCTCTATCAACTGTAAGTAGCTACAATTTTAGGAAGAAGCTGCACAAGATAATAAAGGAAAAACACAAAGCTATTTAACCCTTTCATTGTGGAAAGCGACTATAGTCGACGAAAGATTAATTGTCATTGACAGCAGAGATAGACTTTTCTCCATGGCCATCAATAAATTTTTCCCTCTACAATGGAAAGTGACAACACTCCATGAGCTGGGTGTGCTGAAATCTGGGAGGGGGAAACAAAAGTATAAACAATCTCTCACCTGAGGTCCCATCCAGCAGATGATGCGAGGCACCCACATACACACAAATATCAGCTGATTGTTGTATTTTCTCTGTGTTTTTACCATGATTTAAGTAAGTTATTGACTCCATAATGTAAAGTTATACAATGTGTGTCTTGTATATCATAATACAGCAAAATATACTAAGTTATGATGTTTTTTGGTGGGGACTGACCATTAAATCTAATTATGAGGTAAAAAGTTGAAAAAGTCTTATTAAAAACAAGAGTGTGCCTATCCTTTACACTTTATAAAATTATTTGTTTTTCAATAAATATGCTTATGTTTTACTTTATGCAACTGATGTGTGACTGACTCATGTTAAACGGAAGTAATATTATTTTATGATGTATCTTCCACATTTTGCTTTTTTTTTACTTTTGAAGTAATATTATTTTATGATGTATCTTCCACATTTTGCTTTTTTACTTTCATGCTACATTTTTCCAGCTTTGATTGTTCATATTCTTTCCATTTAAGATGTTTGATTTTATTGTTAGGACATTAAACAGTAGTTAAATAAGAAATATGATGAATGTCATTTTGTATGTTATCATAAATACATGCTAAACTATTTATAAGAAACTCCACTTCACATAATTTGCCATCCTGCTTGTATTGGTACTTTATCAGTCAGGATCTCAGAAGGCAAGAATCTCATTATATAATGAGGTTAATTAGGTAACTAATGATAAATAGGCTTGATCAATACAGATAGGGTTGTAGGGCTTACTTTCACCAAACACCTTGCCATATTGGTTTTAATTTCACCATTTTAGCCTAACATTAGTTTTTGGAGAAGAGATAAATAGCATGGACAAGCCTCATCAGTGTCTCTGTCACTTTCTTACCTGTGTATCATTAGTGTTTTACCTCTTCTGTTGTAGCACATTAAAGACAGCATTAGTGCTAATATCAAAATGAGTGTGCCATCAGCACAGTATTGTACATATTTTACATGTTGTGGTTAATGATTGCACAAGTTTTTATGGATGGTAATGTTTTCATATTCCTTTTTGTTGTTGTTAACTCCCTGTATTATAGCTGAGGTTGAATTTCTTCCCTACTGTAACGTTACAATTCATTCTGTAACGTTTGAGTCGTCCAAGCACCATGAGCAACTGAACTGACTGATAGGGATGTTTGGTTACATAAAATTGATGAGGTGAACCATATGGCATTCTAAGTTAGTATAGGAAATAGCATTTATTTTTGAAAACCCTGTACATTTGTGTACTATATAGGCTGTGTTGCTAAAGATATGTTTTTTCTTTTTGATTGTAGGAAAGTGAAGGAGAGAAAACTGTAGCTGTGGAAGGAACGAGAGAAGCAGGGGCAAGTGAATATGAAAGTGCTGAAGATGAAGATGTGGTGGCTTCAGAAAGTCAGGTATATTTTATTTTAATGTTTTCTTGCATTAGAACTATGTTTCACATCAAACCTCTCCTGAGAAATTTTTACTGACAGGTTGGTAATTCAGATAAATAAATAAATATATATATATAAACACACACACACACATAAGGCACTGTGGACTTCAGCACTTACATCTTTTATGATATACCTATATATAT
>NW_013667076.1:29828-33248 GCF_000517525.1 Limulus polyphemus
CGTCGAATCTGAATCACTTGAAAAAAACACGGGGGTGCTTAACTTTTTTCCAGGTGTATATATATAAAACCTGAATATGGATGCAGTCACTAGGTGATAAACAAATATTATGAATTAAGATGATTCCCATCATTGTACTGTTATGGTATGAATGTTTGGTGTCTGTTTTTCTCTAACATTTGTTACTCATTTACTATAGTGTATCCACCTTTAGTATCTGTTATTTTCTTACTATAAGTATGTATGTACTCTATCCTACCAAAAGTCATGGGACACACCTCTGATTGCAGGAAAGTGGGTGTGACGACAAAAATATGTGAATAGTTTGGCCTATAAAGGTGATCAGCAGTTTTCTCAGAAGTCATTTCAAACTTTTACATTGAACAATGAGTACACGGAAAGAGTTTCAGGGAGGAAGGATAGTTGGATGTCATTTGGAGAAAATGTCTGTATGTGCTATTGTGAAACAATTAAACATTCCCATGTCAACAACTGGCAAAGAAATGGAAGTCCACAAGTGACAATGACCCCAAGAAATAAACAGGTAGGCATAAAATACTGACTGAAAGGAGCCAACCTGCCTTGATAAGGCTGGTTACCTCATCTTGCCGTAAGACCCTAGAGAATTGTGCTTGGAGATGAGAGCAGCCACAGGCAATCCTATAAATGTTTCTAGAACATGACAAAAGCTGCATGTCATGAATTTTCACAGAAGAGCTATAGCCCACAAGCCATTAATAACAAAAACAAATGCACACCTTTGATTGGCGTGGGGCAAGGCACACCAAATCTGGACTGTTGATCAATGGAAATTGGTCCTGTGGAGCGATGAGTCATGCAACACACTCTTCCAGTCTGATGGATGTGTTTGGGTATGGAGGATGCTTATTACCTGAGTGTGTTGTCCCAACAGTGAAGTTTGGAGGTGGCGGTATCATGGTCTGATGGATGTGTTTGGGTATGGAGGATGCTTATTACCTGAGTGTGTTGTCCCAACAGTGAAGTTTGGAGGTGGCGGTATCATGGTCTGACGGTGCTTCTCATGGTATGGACTAGGTCCACTGGTTGCAGGGCATGGATCTATGAATGCTGAGTCCTACGTTAATGTTCTGAACAATTCTGTGTTCCTACACTGTGGCAATTTTATGGTACAGGCCCTTACACCTTCCAACATAATAATGCTCCATGTCACAAAGCAAGGATTGTGAACGTGTGATTTGGAGAGAATAACATCAGAACATTGCAGTGGCCAACACAGAGCCCCAATCTTAATCCGATAGAACATGTTTGGGATGAATTGGAATACAGAATTAGGGCAAGGCCAAGATGGACCTCTTCAGTAGTGGAGCTTACTAATGCTTTAAGGAAGAGTGGAGCACAGTACCACCAGTTTTATACCAGAAATTAGTAGACAGTCTTCCACTACACATTGAAGCAGTCATTAAGGCAAAAGCGGGTGAACATGCTATTAATTTCTTGGAATAAAGACACGTTTTATTCATAATTATCCGTGACCAATGACTTTTGGTAGGATAGTGTACCAAAATTACATGAAATGTGGCGCCATCTATTGAATGACACCACAAACAAAAATCCATAAAATATGTAACATTTTGGGCATTCAAGATTCAGACAATTAGAAAAATAACTATGGTATGTGCAATAACCATTTCTTTATAATATAACACAATTTTAAATAAAACTACTCCACCTACACAACAATAACACAACTTCACTAAGAGTGTTAAGTGAGGGTTTGATTACATCTTTATTGGTGCAATTTTTATACGTAGTACTAAAAAACTGGAGTTCTTGAAAAACTACTTTTTTTCCAATAAAGGATAGCACTTTTGTATATAAAAAAACAACACTACAGTTTATATCAGTAAAATTTATGAAAAATTTTAGTTCTTTACATTGAATCATTTTGATCTGAACACTTTTCCCATGCAGTACTTCCCAGAAAAAATACTTCTTTTTTTTTTACAATTTTTTTTAGAGTTCAGTATGAATACTATGATCAGTAACTTGTAACACAAACAGCTGACCATAAGGCATTGTTTCTGATGGTTGTAATAACTTGTGTTAATTAAAGTTTCAGCATGAAGGAGAAGTGAGCACAGAACAGGACTCTACAACAGAATTTATAGATGAAGGTGGCATGGAAGACACCGCTGATGTTGTAATAGAAGGAGAACTAGAACAGGTTCATGAAGAAATTTTCTTAGATGATTTTGATGAAGATGATGAAGATTATGTTGGAGAGAGACAGGAAGGAGATGGAGAGGTGATTGATGTTTTGCCTTAAATAGGATTATTTTGCTCCTGGAACCCTCTCCATGTGTAGGAGGGGGGAAGGGGTTGCACCAAAAATGTTAAAATTAATATACAAAATGGTGAAAATATATCCTTTTTGAAAACTATATTGTTATATAAAATTTAAGTAAATATATTTTTGTTTATATGGTATTTTGACACATAATTTAAAATTGAAAAATCATATTTATAACAGTTAAGTTCTATATTGTTTGGATTAAACTTTCAAGGAAGTTGTTTCAGCAACTACCAAGGTGGCTGTCAAAATGTGATGACACTGAAAAACTTTTACATTTGGATTGCAATTCTTTTTGTTTCAGTCATTTTTCTTTTTGCACAACTGATTCTCCCTTACATGCTTCTTGATAATAAGATTCCGTTAATTAGTCTGTTTAAGCTTATAAATACAGCCCCTTTGAAGAAAGTGATATGACCATACCCATGTAACTGTGTATACTACAATACTCTTAGGTCCCTTTCAATACAAACTTATTATGCTGAATGTCTGTATATTGAGGGTGGGGGGTAACAGAGTTCCTTTGAAGAAGCATACAATGTTATCAGTGAGTCTACAGACTTGCAATGCTAAAATAATTGGGTTTCAATTCTTTGTGATGGACACAGCAAATAGCCCAGTGTGGCTTTGCTATACAACAGAACAAACCTGTGTTTTCAAAAAAAAGTTTTTTCATATGCCGTTTTTTTGTGTGGCAAAATGAGAATCGATAGAGAAAGAAGGTTTAGTTTTGGCAAAACCTTGGGCCAAATTAATTAATTTGATAGTTCATTTAACTCCATGTCGTGACCAACTTATGATTGTATGAACTGAGAAAGAATGAAGAGACTGTATGGCAATTATATATTTAGATACTGCGTTGATCAGTAAGTGATGAAATAAAAATTCATTGGCGGTACTGACAGACCATCTGTTCTTTGAACCAAAGGATTACAAGCCTGTTCCTTAGCAAGAACAGTTTAATGCTATGAGATAACCATAGAAACCATGTATATGGACTTATCATTGTAACATTGTGTAAGGGGAGATTTAAAATACTTTTCACGTATCCTAGGTTTGGGAGCATTCTTCTTGATAAAATAATTTTA
>NW_013667076.1:34242-34914 GCF_000517525.1 Limulus polyphemus
TACATGATACACATCAGGGTATGTTCATACTCTCTAGGAAAGTGTTACATGATACACATCAAGGTATGTTCATACTCTGTAGGACAGTGTTACATGATACACATCAAGGTATGTTCATACTCTGTAGGAAGGTGTTACATGAAACACATCAAGATATGTTCAACTCTGTAGGAAAGTGCTACATGATACACATCAAGGTATGTTCATACTCTGTAGGACAGTGTTACATGATACACATCAGGGTATGTTCATACTCTGTAGGACAATGTTACATGATACACATCAAGGTATGTTCATACTCTGTAGGACAGTGTTACATGATACACATCAAGGTATGTTCATACTCTGCAGGACAGTGTTACATGATACACATCAAGGTATGTTCATACTCTGCAGGACAGTGTTACATGATACACATCAAGGTATGTTCATACTCTGTAGGACAGTGTTACATGATACACATCAGGGTATGTTCATACTCTGTAGGACAGTGTTACATGATACACATCAAGGTATGTTCATACTCTGTAGGACAATGTTACATGATACACATCAAGGTATGTTCATACTCTGTAGGACAGTGTTACATGATACACATCAAGGTATGTTCATACTCTGTAGGACAATGTTACATGATACACATCAAGGTATGTTCATACTCTGTAGGACAGT
>NW_013667076.1:34924-35884 GCF_000517525.1 Limulus polyphemus
AAACCATGTATATGGACTTATCATTGTAACATTGTGTAAGGGGAGATTTATTATACTTTTCACGTATCCTAGGTTTGGGAGCATTCTTCTTGATAAAATAATTTTACTCCCCCACCTCTCAGAACCATGTTCTGGCCCATTTCCCACACTGATAGGACTTAACTACAGATTTGTTATTAAATTGTTGTGTATGACATATTTAAGACTGTGCAAAGAGACTATCTTGAGGTGAATATCAGAAAAACCTGTTTTATTATGACATTTTTTAGGAAAGTGTTATATAAAACACATCAAGGTATGTTCATACTCTGTTTGAAAGTGTTACATGAAACATCAAGGTATGTTCATACTCTGTAGGACAGTGTTACATAAACACATCAAAGTATGTTCATACTCTCTAGGAAAGTGTTACATAAAACACATCAAAGTATGTTCATACTCTCTAGGAAAGTGTTACATAAAACACATCAAAGTATGTTCATACTCTCTAGGAAAGTGTTACATGATACACATCAGGGTATGTTCATACTCTAGGGAAGTGTTACATGATACACATCAGGGTATGTTCATACTATGTAGGACAGTGTTACATGATACACATCAGGGTATGTTCATACTATGTAGGAAAGTGTTACATCAAACACATCAGGGTATGTTCATACTATGTAGGAAAGTGTTACATAAAACACATCAAGATATGTTCATACTCTGTAGGAATGTGTTACATCAAACACATCAAGGTATGTTCATACTATGTAGGAAAGTGTTACATAAAACACATCAAGATATGTTCATACTATGTAGGAAGTGTTACATAAAACACATCATGGTATGTTCATACTTTGTAGGAAAGTGTTACATAAAACACATCAAGATATGTTCATACTATGTAGGAAAGTGTTACATAAAACACATCATGGTATGTTCATACTTTGTAGGAAAGTGTTACATAAAACACAT
>NW_013667076.1:36829-43715 GCF_000517525.1 Limulus polyphemus
GTCATACTCTAGTCGAAGTGTTACATGATACACATCAAGGTATGTCATATCTGTAGGAAGTATTACATGATACACATCAAGGTATGTCATACTATGTAGGAAGTGTTACATAAAACACATCAGGGTATGTTCATACTATGTAGGACAGTGTTGCATGATACACATCAAGGTATGTTCATACTCTGTAGGAAAGTGTTACATGAAAACATCAAGGTATGTTCATACTATGTAGGAGAGTGCTACATGAAACACATCAGGGTATGTTCATACTCTGTAGGAAAGTGTTACATGATACACATCAAGGGTATGTTCATACTCTGTAGGAAAGTGTTACATCAAAACACATCAAGGTATGTTCATACTATGTAGGAAAGTGTTACATAAAACACATCAAAGTATGTTCATACTCTCTAGGAAAGTGTTACATGATACACATCAGGGTATGTTCATACTCTGTAGGAAAGTGTTACATGAAACACATCAGGGGAACTTCCTACTTTATTTCTTCAGGAAGGTGCTTCACCTTTCCAGACGGTGGAAAAAGTCCTAGATGATGATGAAGACCGAAGAAATCCACAGTTTATTCCCAAGAAAGGTGCGTTTTATGAACATGATGACAGAATACACGGAGAAGAAGAGACAGTTGAGAAAAAGAAGCAAGAAGAAGAGATGTAAGCTTTTTTTCTTTATTTATGTTGGTGTTACTATAAGTAGTCTTTTTTTTTTATGAACTGTATAACTTTCCATTTATTGGGAGGCTAGTGCACTTACATTTTATGCTCAGGGTCAGTAATGATTTGTTTCTCTAACATGTGGAAAAAATAACTGTACTCCTAAGAAAGTCATTTAATGAGATTGTATGCTATCATTAAAGGAGAAATAAGCTAAGGTTTGGACATAAACTGTTGCCATTTATTAGCATACTTTTCTGGATTTAGGCTATTGGGAATTAGACTTGCAGACTGCAGCTGTTTGATCAATGTATGCTGCGTTACTGTACATTTAATATTGTACTCTAGTGCTTTATACATAAACATGATTAATGCAAAAACAATTTGTGTCTAGTGAATTTACAAATTTTTCAAAGCCTAATTTTATGGGTTGTGTTTTCTTTCTCCATTGTAGCCCCTACCCTCCTGGTAGCTTAGTGGTAAGTTTCAGGGCTTATAGTGCTAAAAATAAGGATTTGATACTAACTTAGAGTGCAGCACAGATGGTCCATTGTATAGCTTTGTTCTTAACAACAAACTCTCCAGAGCAAGTGTATTTCTGCTGACAGTGCAATTTGCCATTTAGAGGAGGGTAACACCTGCAAATCAGACGATGGTGTAAAATTATTTAAATGTTATAAGTATCAGGTAAAACCTAAATTGTTAATAGCAGTGAATTTGACTAATTTCAACACCCAATTTCAAATAACAAATTTTTTTCCTAGACCTGTTAATGAAAACAAGCTTCTTTTATGCGATACCTGTTGTGTTTTTATATCAGAAAATATCAGTTTAGTATAAGAATAAAATGACACTTTTGTAGCCACTGAACCTACCTATGTTACATCTTATGTGACTATGAACATTATATTATTTAAATAAAAAGGTTTCTCTGTATAATGTGTGTGTGATTATTAATGTACAGACTGGATCATTGAATTTCATTTCCAAAGTGTAAGAAGGGGCCTTCTGGGCCATCCCATTTTTAGTATCACAGTACTCTGACTTATGTGTGGAAATCCTGTTTCTTATTTTCAACCCTGGTCTCTACAATAATCGTCCAAGCTTCTGTCGAACTAGTACTACCACACCTGAAGGCAAACTACTGCATAAGCTAACAACCCTTTAGAAAAGTAACACTTCTTTAATTGGAGTCATGTTTGAGTTTTTTCATGTTTTAAACTCACTTTCTCTAGTCTTACTTTCTGCAAGTTTTATTATGAAAATGTCACGGTGTTCAGATGGAAACAGAATCTAGAGGTGCAGTAAAAAGTACTTGGGACAACAGATATAGAGGTGTAGTAAAAAATACTTGGGACAACAGATCTAGAGGTGTAATAAGAAGTACTTGGGACAACAGAATTTAGAGGTGTAATAAGAAGTACTTGGGACAACAGAATCTAGAGGTGTAGTAAAAAGTACTTGGGACAACAGAATCTAGAGGTGTAGTAAAAAGTACTTGGGACAACCAAATCTAGAGGTGTAAAAACATTAATTATTGACTATTTTATGACATTAATTGATTTAACCATAATTTTGATTAACTGATTATCTTACGTGATACTAACTCATGTAACCAACACTCCTGGTTAATCAATTATACTGATCCATAGAGTTAATTGTTCTGCTCTATTTCTTACTACTTCTCTCAATTTCTTTGTCCCAAGTACTTTTTACTACACCTCTAGATTCTGTTGTCCCAAGTACTTTTTACCGAATTATTACTATTCTTGATTAATTTGAGGCCGTTTGACTTAATTGTTTAGTGTCATGACATACAAAAGTATTCAATTTAATTAGTTTTTCCCATTATAACTACTTTCAATTATTCTTACTGCCCAAATTTACTGAGAGTTATTGATCAATGATCCAGATGATTAATTGTTTAGATAATTCCACTAATTACCTGCATTAACCAGCACTGACAGTTTAGCTTAACATCCGAGATAAATGTTACAAGACATAGAGAGAAGGAAACAACGTATTTTTTATGAATCAAAGCCCATTGATTCTATAGCTAAAACTGTTGTGATAAGGACATCTCCAGTGAATGGTGGACTGTGCTACTGAATTTTTGTTATTAAAGAATAATTATATGCAAACAATTATTTTTTACGTACAATCAATTTCTTTTTTCAACATAATATTGCAAGTTAAACCAAAAATAAACAAACAATTTTTCAACTTGTACCACATAATGAAATAATAATAATACACGTTAAGGGGATAGAGTCCATTATTTTTATAACTTGTGTGGATTAACTGAATGTTTATTACGAATGTGAGCGAATTAATAGAGGCACTGTTTTATTTTTGAAAACACCACTAAGTATAGTCACAAAATTTATGTAACTGTACAGTTGTCTGTATGCATTTTTCTGTTGTTTTTAAACAATTTATGGGAAGAAAATCTTCTGCATAATAACAGACAAACAGCATCATTATTAATCTGGAAAATTTTCTCTAGTTCTTATAACTATTGTTTTTGCATTAATAAAAAATCTTATATTTTTTTTCATTTCATTTTCACTGTCTTTCATTAGTTCTAGTAAAACCGATAATAAGAAAAAGAAAAAGCTGTGGTTGGACAAGGAAAAGTGGGGTCACGATATGTTTCATGAAGAGGAGCAAGCACCAAAGTCGCATGAAGAGGTGGTAGCAGTTTATGGGTATGATATCAGAAGTGAAGATGGTCCCCCGCGAGCTAGGAGGAGGAGGAGATATGGGTATGTAAAATTAAACGACTTTCAACATCTGAGTAAAGCCAAGTTGCACTTAAATTCTTAGTACCCCAACTTTATCTTTTAGTATTTCATTATGTCTCTGCAGAAAGACATACTGTTTCTATTGTTTCTTCTTCTTCCGAATACTTGTCAACTGACTGCCATTCCTTCCTTTCTAAGTGGATTGACTTGAAGCTTGGTAGGGTTATATATTTATCCAATATGCCCAGACATGTTTTTTTTATTATTTAGGCCTTTTTAAGGATTTTATTGGGTGAAAGATTAACAACCCAAAAATGTATATTTTAGGCTTCTGTGTGGTTATATTTACAGTCATCAAGATAAATTGGTATAGATATAAATTTTCATATGCCCAACACACTGACATACAAAAAAGTTGGATTTTCCCATTTTAAGTATCTTTATTTGGTCATTTTAGGGGGGGGGGGCAAAAGGTTAAACCCATAATTTTAGCGGTTTTAGTCAATTATTTAGCTTTGTTTCAACCAACTTACGTGAAATTTGGTACAACGATACTCTTTGCAGGTCCCAAACAGAAATATTGGAATTTTTTCCTTTGCTCACTTTTTCAGCAAGGAAAATACAATTTGGGGTTTTTGTGAGCAATTTGTGTGCATGTCAACTAACATATGAAGGATGTGGTACAAAGATACCTTCTTCCATATCCCAAGTAGTGATATAGACAGTTTTCCATTCTGAGGACTGCCACTTGGTCCTGCTTCAGCTCCTTATGTGTTCTGTTATGTTGTCCATTTTTTTGCACGTCATCTTCACTTGTTGGGTCTTCAGACTCATCATTAGATGAATGACTGGCTACCATCGTTTCTTCCCAGGCCCAGTTTGTCACCCACACCCACTTCCTTCTTCGAGAGTCTGCTCAGGTTGGGTTTCTCATCAGAGTGGAGAAGTCTTTTCTAACCTCTACACAATACCTCTTTCATTTGAGGGTTCTCTTCAATTCCCATCTCAGTCAGGACCGGCCTTCTTCACTTGGGTTCTGGAATATAAAGCAGGTAGTCTCTTGAGCACTATTTTCTCCTTCTCTTACTGATCGAGAGGTTCTATCTCTTTTTGGTATTCCCTTCAGTGGATGCTTCTCGACTAGTGGAAAGTCTCCCACGATCCCTTGGACCATCCTATCGCCCTTCTCCCAATGATCAGGGCCGACCTTATTTGATGGCTCGACAGGGCTCTTACCTAGTTTTGCTTCCAGATTGGGTTCTCAGTGTGGTTCTTCATGCCCTTGCTTGTTCTCCCTTTGAACCCATTGCTACGTGTTCTATGTACCGTCTTTCTCTTAAGACCTAATTCCTTCTCCTCCTAGCTTGTGGTCACAGTCATTCTGATATTTATGCTTCCTGCACCTTTTACCATTCTTCTTGTGCTCTCCTTTATCTGGTTCATTCCTTCCCAAGACATCCGCTGCTTGTGAAGGTTGTTTCTCCTTCTCTCCTATTTCCTTGCCTTCCATTTCCTATTTATACTCCCGTTCAGGTCCGGATAGTCTTCTTTGTCCAGTTGTTTCCCTTCATAATTATATGTTGTGTACTACTTTCATGGTTCCCATTCTCTCCTCTTTATTCCTTGGAATCCTTCTGTTTCCATGATCTTTCTCTTATTACCCTAACTGGTTGGGTTTGGCAACTCATATGACTAGCTTATTCTGACTTGTCCTTGGAAGGTCGTCAGCTGTTTAATGTTTCTTCACGGCAAATATGCCATTTAACTATGTCTTTAGCTGCTCGATTCCACCATTTGGAGGAGATTATTCAAACCATTATGTGGACAACTCCCAATACTTTCATCGCACATTATTTGCATGACCTAGCTGTGTCTTCCTTGGTTGGGTATTGTCTTCTGCCCATGGCGGTTTTCCACAAGTGTGTTCACCTTTGACTGGGGTAAGTTGACATTTTATATTGTATCTATTTTTAGCCTTTATCTTTACAGTTGATTTACATTGGATATCAGGATCCCACCTAGTGGCAGATGTTGCCTGGTCAGGTATACTGAAATGTTTTATCTTAGCACTAACTAACTGTAGAGATGTGTTTCTGTAAGACCACTGGCCACTTACTCGGTGATGTATCTATTTCTATATATAAAAATTTTTTAATCAACATATATCTATATACTGAGGACCGTCTCTCCTGGACTTCACAAGTAAAGCAGATAGGGATTTTTGCCCATCCCTACTGAACTGTGATTCTTACAGTCTGAGTCTTTCTGTTTCCAGTGTGCTGTTTCTTTGGACCCCTCCCACAAGTATCTGCCCTCTTTCTTCTAGTGGAGCATGGAGATCCTTGCTACTTCCGGTTCCCAGTTTCTGGATGGTTGAACATGGAAGTTTCCTCATAAGTGGGATTTGTATGATAAAATGAACTTCATAGTCTTGTGTCTTCTTTCTTCTTTACGGGGCGAAGAGCATACTTCTTCTAAAAGTAGTGCCATACCCCACGGGTGTGTCTCCTATTTTAGTTGTGGCATACTGTTTTTTTTTTATAGGGATTGTTCTCCACTTGTTTGATTGTTTTTGTTGCTTCACTGGCCCCTCCACCTTTCCAGTGTGGGATTCTAGCTTTGGGTGAGAGAAGATTGTGCAGTATGATTGGTGGAGGGCAGTCACATGATCAGCACATTTTGCTGCAATGATGCGAAAAATAAAGGGGTATAAATGACTGGAGCACTGTTCAAAATTTTAGCAGTGCTTAGAGGGCAAATCAAGGTCGAGAAAGTTTTGGATGAAAGAAGTAGTAAGTACTTAAAGGAAATTCATTTTCAGTGTTAGAAAATGTTAACTTTTATATAAGCCAACATCTGCTCCGGTCACAAGAGATAGTGTAATATTTAAATGTCACCATGACTTGCTAAAGTTTCTTTGACCACTCTAGGGTAATATTGGCTGGGAATGCATATGTTGTGATATATAACGGTGCTAAAGAACAGGAAAGGATAATAAATTATTAAAATAAATTATATTTGAAAATGTAAAGATTATTTTAAGATTGTCACAATATATTAAAAGGTATGTACATTTTTCCAATTAACTTTAAACATTTCACTCTAATGTACTATAGACTAAACAGTATATGTTCGATAATAGCTACAGTTAGTAATATCATTGAGAAAGTGAAAAAAATATATATATATATATTTAACTTAAAAAGAACTTTTGATATTCACCTTGGAGGTTCCAGGGGTTAGCAACTGAAATTTGAAGCCTATTTGTTTAAAAAAAAGTATTTTATTATACTCATGTTGTTTTGTTGGTTACACAAAAGGCTACTTGGGTACACTCCCATAAACTTAGAGTTAATCCTATCGGCACGGGTATCCTTTACTGTGCATAACACAAGGTTTTAGTGTCTTACGTTCAAAATTTTGTTAAACTACTTTTGTTTACATTATACCAATTAGAATAGCATAAAATCT
>NW_013667076.1:44450-89441 GCF_000517525.1 Limulus polyphemus
ATGATGTATTGCATAACTTTATGTTCTGAACATAACATTTAGATGTCAATTTCACTCAGAGGACTAACATCTTTCCTGTGGGAAAGTTAACAACAAGCTTGGATAAATTTGTTATGGTTCTTGTTGCACAGTTAGAAAGCCAGAAAAATTTTGAGACGTAAGTGAATTTGTCTACTTTTTACATGTTCTTAATCTATATTCTTTGGTGCATTATTTAATTGAATAAAAATTAAGTGCATTACTATCTATAATATAAAACATCAGGGTTAACTCTCTTTGAAAACCCGACAGCAAATGAAAAGAAGATTGGTTAATTATTTTATTTCTTGTTTTTCATGTTTGTTCTTTATGTATAATTATAAAAATAACTAAAATGTAAAAATAAGGATCCTTTTACATTTTTTGAGATTAGATTAGGTAAAATATATAATAATAATAATAATAATATTATAATAAAAATGTTTCACGGGGCACACATGTGAAATGACCGATCCCATTTTGAAATAGGGTAGAGAAAATAACAGATAAACTATAATGTTTTACTGAAAAAAAATTGTTGAAATGCATTTAGGAGGTTTTAGGGATTACACAAAGGAAACTTGAGGAAAAGTATTTTTAATTTTAACGCGAAAATTACTTTTTACACTGACTATTCAAAACAAATACTTAATATATTCATGGACAAATTTTTATTTTATTAAATATACTTCACTAAAAAATATGACTTTGTACGTGAAAGACTTGTAATATTAACTAAAAGACTGCCAAATTTTGTAAAGATATACACACTATATTGAAAGTTAGAAGTATTAAATCTATAAAGACTTTAAACGAGTACAAAGAGGTCAGAGTTACAGGTGAGAGAGTTAATGTGATTTAACTGAATTTGATGGTACTATGTCTTTCTTTTTTAATTTTTTTTTTGCAAGTCTCATACCATGCACACACTTCAAATTTATTCCCTTGGCATATTTTGATTTAATATCTGTTAACATATTGCATTCTGAGCAAGTCAGAGGGCTTATGATGCTAAAAATTGGGTTTCAATAACAATGGTGGGCATAGCACAGATAGCCCATTGCTTGCATAACATTGTGCTTTTTAACAAACAAACCAAAAAAATTATCTTTAAGCTGAATTTATTTTAGTTTGATAGTATTTTTATTTTCTATAGTGTTTGAAAGTCAACATTCACTTTTTTCAATGTTAAATTTTCCAGCAGTATTATAAAAGAATACACCACTCTCCCTCCATCTCTCTAGTAGAAGGAAAAACTATAATTACAGAAAAATGAGTTTGAAATGAAGAATATCACCACTCTTTGTCTGTAGTTTAGGGGAAAAAGTATGCTAATACAGAGAAGTATTATAGGGCAGAAACTATTTTGAATCCCCCCCTTCATCTTAATTTTTTTGTTTTTTCACTTAATAGGTATTGTTCTGCTAAAACGAAAGATGTAAAGAAGTTTGTATCTTAATTATCGACATAGTTTGTTGACTTTAATTGAAAATATGGTGCCTTTCAAAAAATTAAAATGATGTACACTACTCAGAAGGTACACTAATACAACATTTTTTGTGAACCTACACATGTAGCAAGGACTTCATAAAACATAGAAGATTTTATGTACTGATAGATCATTACTTATATAATAAGTTTTAGTCCACCTGGCATTCATCGATCAAAGTTCATGTTCTGTTTTCACAATTGAAGATGTAATTGCGTGTGTTCACTCTCTGGTTAAGAGCTGGTTTTCTTAGCTTAAAAGCAAGAGATTTTATCATCTTAAGTTTGAATTCAAAATGCATGTAATGTCGTGCCTATCTTCAGTTTATTCATGTCATTTTCCATTCCCTGGAAGAATCCCACTAGAATGTTAGAATCTCTTTCCATTAAGCTGAGAAAACCAGTTCTTAATCAGAACATGAATACTCTCCACTCCATCTGCAGTTTTCAAAATGTAGAGAAAGAGCAGAATGTGAACTTCAGTTGCTTATGTATTAAGTTCTGAAACTGTATTTTTTTGTATGGGATCACTAGAGTGTAGTATAAGAGGCAGTGATCAACTTGTGATGCATGTTTTCTGTAAAAGATTAAAATCAGTTGAAACCTGATTTTTCAGTAAAGTTTTTATTCATGTTTCAGTCGAGGACCAAACAAATACACAAGAAACTGGCAAGATGAAGATGCGTACGTGACAGGGCTTGTCAGTGAAAGAGGTAACAGGGGTAGAAGACGAGGTAGGGGTCGTGGACGAGGACAGAGGCAGTATAGGGATGATTCTTTTACACATGAAGATAATGAAGGTAGAGGAAATAGCAAATCTACAAAAGATGCATCAGACTCCTTAATAAACACTGAAGATTTCCCATCTCTTCCATCACAACAGCATACAGACCAAAATACATATAAAAATGAAAGTGATGTAGTTGTAAATAATTCAGCTTCAAAAGATTCTGAAGTAGTACAGTCATTGACTTTTGAAAATTCAAAATATGTCAACAAATATAAAGCAGCCGATAAAGAAGAAGAAAGACAGTTGAAAGGACAAGGATATCCAAGTAGGACACCAAGAGGTAAAAGACCACCATTTCCAACTGCTTCAAGAGGCCGCGGAAGAGGACAGAGAAAACTGGAGCGCACACTTAGCAATCCAACCAACTCGGTGAATTCTGCTATGAATGTGAAGACCACAAGCAGATCTCGTCAACGCACTTCAAGTAGCACTGATGATAGCTTGGAATCTGGTGTTATAGGAGAAATTGAAAAGCTAGAAATTGGTGACCCAAGAGTCAAAGAGAATCAAACCAATTTCAAAGACAAGATACCTCGTAAGGATGGAAGGAGGGAGAATCATAGTAAGTGAAAAAGACCATACTCATGGTGCTTGTTGAGTAATCTATATTCCATATTTGAAAATTTAATTGTACATCTAGAAATTTAATGGTCTGTGTTGACTTCTGTTTTACATATTCCTTGAACTAGATAAAGCTTAATTCTGTATATACTTAAAGTTCATTAGCTAATGACAGCGTAACGATTACTTAGGTGTGTAAATAGAAGTTAAGTGAATTTTTAGTGGCACAGATAAACCATTTGTAAACAAGTTTGACAATATATGAAACTATTGATATTTCATGATTTATTGCTGTTTTGGGGGGTTGTGTTTTTATACGAGTCAAGCAAGGTTTCTCGTAAGAGATTTGAAATCTCACTGAATTAGTGGATATTGATTGCTTATTAAAAGAAATTTGAGTAACATACAGCTGAATGATTATATAACCTAAGCATTTCTAAGAGCTTGCAAGTGAAATGAAAGAAGACCATGTAATTACTTTAAATTTCAGGACTGCAAGGTTTATTGGTTTCATCTAGGCTATCCCATACATGAAAAAAAACACAAAAACAAATCCTAATCATTATACATCTACAACAACTGAAGGCAACCAATTCCAATAGCCAACCACCCTGTTGGAGAAATAAAACTGTTAGCTGAAAATGACCCCTACCCTGCCAAAATGTAATTTGTGTCCTATAGTCCTACCATTCTCACCATTAAGTATGGGGAAAAAAAATGATGCATCAACATCGTCAATTTCCATAACAAATCTAAAAACCTCAATCAGATCCCCTCTAACTCTTCCTTTTTTCAAAAGAAAATTTTAGAAGTCTTAACCTATCCTATAATGTTAAGGTTATTCCCATCAAAAGTATATTTATAATTTAAATTATGATAACTCACACACATTACCTTGTGTAATAATTACACATTTGTTTATGAAAAGTTCTTTTCAACCATTAATCGTGTTAATAATATTAGTCGGCTAAGATCTAGCTCTGCCTGTTGTAAAGGACAGGTTATAACTACTGCTATAGACAGTAAAGTTAATAAATAAAATTTATTTATTATAAATAACAACCCTGTGGCATTTATTTACTGAACTCATCAAATAATCTAAGTCATTTTGTAAAGCATCCTCCTTCTCTTTACAGCCAGCAACACCCAAGACTTTAATATCATCAGTAAATTTAAATCTATTAAGCAATCTTTCATCTATTGATGTAAATCAAAAAAGAGCAAATGCTCTAACACTGATCTCTGAGGTACCCCATTTGAGACATTACAGGGGACAAAATAGTTTAATGAATTTGATTAGCAGAAACTGCTAACCAATATTAAATTTGATTAGCAATTATTACTTAGCATCTTTTTAACACATTATGGCAACTAAATCCAGCACTAAAAGTCTTAACTTTTTGTAAAGATATCCACTAATGAAAAAAAAAGAAATAAATGGTATGTTTTTATTCTAATAACATTTTTATTCAGCTTCAAACCCTAATATGTAATTGTACCCTACACAGCATTTCATGAACAAAATAGTTCCTGGTATATAAAGTAAAACTGCAAGAAATACCAAACACCTCAGCTGTCACAAAATAATACAACAATCGATGAACCAGAGAAAGAAGTGACCAGAAGATATTGCAACTGAACAGGGTTGCTACAAATCGTTTTTCAAATTAATATAGTTTATTTATTTTTTCTTTTGATGAAAACTCATCACCCTCTTCACAATGTGTTCTCCTCAGAAAATGTCTATTGACTTTTCAGCAGTAATCACCCCTCTCGCCACAGGCATCCTTTACTGAGCATGTCACGAGGTTTTTAGTGAGTTACATTCAAAATTTAATTACACCACTTTTTGTTTGTTCGTGTTATACCAATTAATATAGCATAAAATCGTAGCTAATGATCTATATTTTAATAGTATACAAGTTTTAAGTTCTTAATTTTATAAGGCAATATTTTAAAAATATCCTGAATTTCCCCTAGTGTGAGAAATGTGAGATTTTTTCTTAGGCATCCCCTCTTCTCTCATTTATTTATCACCCCTCCAAGAAGAACAAAATTTAACATAAATTACTTATTATAATATTGTTATCGTTCAGCTAATGCATAATTTTCATACCTTCAATTCTGTTTGGTTAAAATCACATCAAGCAAAAAATCAGACCCCTCTTGCCACACTCACCAGTCACATCCTCTCTTTCAGGATTTGTCAATAATTCTCTTACATTTAATACTATATTATTTTTAACCAATAGAAAGGCAAGGTCTTCATCTATCAAATGTCGTATTATGGTACGTTGTTTTTATACAGAAAAACATTAACTTATCTTTCAGTACAATCTTTGTACCCGCAGGAAACACAATGACCAACTTGGATAAATTTGTAACAGCTCTTGTTGCGTAATTAGAAAGGCAAAAAACTTTTATAGTTATGGGACATTGTCTGCCTTTTGTATGTTATTAGTCTATGTTATTTGGCACATTATTTAATTAAATAGAAATAATTTAATGCACTACTGCCATTAGTACAAAAACAAATATGTAGGGTTAAGTGTCAACAATAGTTGACAGCAAATAAGAAGACCCAGGTAGTTAATTTATTTCATGTTTTTCATGTCTGTTCTTCATTTATTATTATAAAAGTAACTAAAATGTAAAAATAGGAAAGTCTTTAGGTTAGTTAAGGTTAGATTAGGGTAAATAATAATAATGTAATAAAACTTTTCATGAGGCAAGATGCGAGCAGCTTGGTGAAGCTCATGGGTAATATAATTCACTAATGTAACATGAGCTGCGCATTCCTCAGGTGATTTACAACTTATAATGGTGCTAATTGTACTAGCAGTTAGACACGGTTCATTGGGCAGTAAAACAATAGAATTTCAATATAAATAGATGTATACTGTTACGATTTTAAAGCTACTTAGGATAAACAAATGTAGTTTCATGTTACAATTAGAAGTCATTCTAGAAAGAAAAAAGGATAATTTAAATTTATTTAAATTTTTTATTTTTCTGGTGGTTATGAGGTCAGAATGGTTAAGCTGACAAACCTTGTATAGAGTTAACATACAGAAAATAATAATAATAATAAAATATAAAATTTTACTGAAAAACATCTGAAATGTATTTAGGAGGTTTTAGAAATGACATTTGAGATTTTTAAAATGCATTAAAGTATTTTTAATCTTAACATGAAAATCATTTTGCACTTAGACTGGTCAAAAAAGACTCCATATATTCACTGACAAATCTTTAGTAAAGATAGTTTATTAAAAAATCAATTTTGTGTACAAGCAAGTTGTAATGTTTAGTAAATGTCTGTCAAATTTTGTTAAGATATACATACTTTATTAAAAGCTGTAGTATTAAAACTATATACAAGTAAAAATGACAACATTGTCAAGCCTAATGTTTGAGAAGTAAATATATTTCACTATTTTATTGCTACTTTATTTTCACACTGAAGAAATTAGGTTTATCTTTAAAATATAGAATAGACAATAATGAGTCTTTAAATTATATTTATGTAATATAATTCATCTAGATTTCTTTTTTTAACTTCATAAGCTGAATTGAAAGTAAAGGTACACTTGCTAAGCCTAATCTAACATTAGTTAGTAAAAAAATTACACCTCCAACTTAAAGCTTGATTATACTAATGATATTAAATCAACTTATATTTTTATTATAAATACAAAAATGACTACAAATATTATTCAGATTTAAATAATATATTCAAAAAACATCATGAGCTTAGCTTTCCAGTGTCTTCACTGTCTTGTAGTGCCCTCTTAACCTCAGAAAGTAGCATTGCTGACACCTTTCTCAAAACTTTTAAAGTGAAAAGATCCCAAAGCACCACTTTTGTGGTCTGCATTCAACCATACTATATCTGCCATATACAGTGCATACAAAGACCCTGACTCAGTGCCAGAATTCATCAGGCCAGCTGGGATAAAACCAACATATTAGTGGTCTAGGTGCTACGTTTATCATCAGTTTCATAAATAACTGTTATGGAGTGAACTAAAAGAAGTGTATCAGTTTCATTTAAGTCATGTACAAATCAGAATTAGGGCAATGATTAATATAACTTTATTATTTATTTATTTTTGACACCAATTATTTATTATTTTTACTTGAATTAACTTCACTATCATTCAGAAGAACTGACAAGTCATCCAGCTAGTCTTCTTATCTAAGAAGCTTCTACAATGTGTGTTGTTGTATTTTGGTTTTACAATTTAGTTTCAAGGAGAGAAGCCGAAAAATAACTAGCAGTTATGTATATACATCTCAGAAGTAGTAACTAGTAAACAGTTGTAATTTATAAAAATCTGAACATTTTTAATGTGTACTAGTGCATGTGGAATCTAGAAACAAAGAGTGTGTGTTATGAGGTGATACTTGTTCATAATATATAAATGTTCATTAATGTAAATTACAGTAATATGAACTTTTAAGACTAGAATAAGTAATAGTTTTTAATTTTACAGATATTTTTAGTTTATTGCACTACATAAGATGTACCACCTAAAACCTATAAAGTTTTTTTAAACAGAACCTAATTCGCAAAGTAACTCGGGTAATGCCCATCAGAGGGAACATGTATCAGGAGGACGTGGAGATGTACAGAACACAAACCGTCCGAAGCGATACTCTTCCCTGAGACAACGAAGTCTTCCAGAAACTTCAAACTATCAACCTGCTCAACCTTCTGTACCTCCTCGATTTTATGAAACAGGTGAAAAATTTTAAACTGAATACAGTTGTTTGTTAATATAAAAGTATGTATATGTGTTTTATTTGGTGTAGGTATATAAATGCTGTATAACAAGACATCACCGAGATAATATCATTTAACTTCTCCTTTCTTCATCAATATTTAAAACAAATCACTTAATCGTGGGTGTTTGTAAACCTGTTTTATAAAGTTATACTCATTTTTAGGCTATTGATAAATAGATTTAATGCAATACCAGCAAATATTTAAATATTGAAAAGATGTCTAGGTGTATTGCATAAAATCAAACTGGTGGATGTTATAATTATATTTATTTGTTTATGCCATATCCAGTGCAGACAGATTCCTTTACCCAATGCAAGGGTGCATCAGACTGGCTGGGATAAAATACATATTAGAGGTTTAGATCAGTTTTCTTCAGATGTTTTGTCCCATGACACAGTGCAAGAAAATCATGGAGCAAAAATGTTGTCTGACAAGAATGTTTTTGATATAATATTAATAAGTATGCTAATTTCAATCCTTTAACTTCATGTTACTTAAAAGAAATTTACTCCAGTAAATACACAGCAAAGAAATTGGTTGGAATTTATTAACACATTGTGACAGGTGAGCCTGCTTGTTGTTGCTCACAATTTTGTCCCAATGTGGATCACACGATGAAAGCACCACATGCATATCAACTGTGCTCTTGAATCATTTTCTCTCTTGTATTTAACCTTGTCGGAGTGGAAAATCCAAGTTCACACATACAATTTGTTGTAAAGGCAGCAACAGCAAAACACTTATCCTGGATTTTCTTTGGAAACACTGATCCAAAACATTGAAAAATTTGATGATTTGTGCTTAATTTTCAGTGTACTGTTGCAGGTGAGATGGAGCAGCTGGTTTTCTTGTTCAGGTGTCAAGTTAAACCTTACAATATATTCAAGGTATTCAAAAGCAAAAAGATCTTTCATCCAATGCTTTTCTTTCAAAACTTCAAATTTCTCTTAGGGAAAATATGAACTAAAATTGTCAGATGAAGTAGAGAGATGTAACCGTATTTCGTTCAGCTTTTCTTCATTGACACTGTTCTCTTCAATGTATTGCAGCAGTGTTGGGAATATGTAGTAGCTTGGGTGATCACCTCGAAGTCTGACTTGCCACAATAGTAATGAATTTTGAAATGCTTGGGTCTGTTCACTATGTCGAAACAAATCATTGTCTCTTCCTTGTCGCTTCAAATTAAGTTCATTCAGATGTGAAAAAATGTCAGCTAAATATGACAACTTCATTATTCAATTGTCATTATAGAACAAATCTGCCAAGTCAGACTTTTTTTTTCAAGTAGAAAAAAGTGAGTCTCTTGACAACCATCAAACTTCAGTGTGATACAGTAAAAGAGAATGATTGGATCACATTTCTAAACAAAACACTTCAAAAAACCTACAGTTAATTGAGCTTCCCTTAATCATATTAGCCACTTTCAGAACTACCTTGAGATTGTTAGGAATACCCTTGACAGCCAAGACTTGACGATGTATAAAATAGTGATTCCAAGTAACATTATTACCAGCTGCCTCGAATATTTTTCTCACAACTCCACTATTTCTATCGGTCATTTTTGCTGCACCATCAATTGTAATTCCTTTCAATTAGCCAAGTCCAATTTGTGGTTTCCAACTACACAGTTATGGAGTGCATTAAATATTTCTGATCCTGTTGTGTTTTTTGATAAGATTAGACAATAAAGTGAATCTTCCATAAAATCATCTTTCCATACATATCTCACATCAACTAATAATGTTGCACAGTTTAAAATGTCAGTGCTCTCATCAAGTTGAATTGCAAAACCCTCAGCAGACAGTAGACTTGTAACCAGCTTGGTTTCTAAATGCTCTTCGATGGTACGTATTCTCAGAGATGTTGTGGTATTACTGAGAGGAATACATTTCAATTTTTCAGCAGACCTATCATTAAAAATTTTACTTCCTATATCAAGAGAGACTGGTAGAATAGGTTTTTTAGCAACTGTGTAGATCATTCTCTTTTGGCCAATGTGATATGCAACTAAATATGGTGCCAGTAGTGCTATATCATTCAGACTTACTAAGAACTTGTAATTTTTTTTTTCCTTTGGAAATATTCAAGGGGCTTATCAACAAGTTCTGTATCTTTGTCTTTTTTAATTTTGACAGCTTTAAGACGTTAGCAAGAACTTCTCTACATTTCAACAGTTAATGAAGCCATACTTCCAAAAAGCATAACTATACTGCCTTGTCCAAGATTTAGCTTTCTTTTTTGGTAGGAGACTTAAAATCAGATGAGGCTAACATGGCAAAGGCCTCTCCATTATTACTAACATTTTCTATTGCAGAAGATCCAAGTAAATTTGCTTCATTTTCAAATGCAGATGGATTTGATGACTGTTTGATCTTCTTTTTTCTGATAACAAAACGATCCATGTTTTTCTTGGAATGGGGCAAACATTTTTGTGACCAGGTGACAGCCTTACACTCCTTTCAAAGGCATAAACAAAACTGGTGGGATACCGAAGCATTAACATGGTCAAGAATGAATTGCCCTCTGTGTTGCCAGATTTGTCAGCTAAGTTCACTAAAATGCATTATTTTCAACCCTAAATCAAAGTAAATAAATGGCATGAAATACATGTAATTCAGTATAACAGTACATTGTTTACTTAATAAATACATTAATAAAATCAAATGGAGTAAACTAATAAAAAATAAATCACGGTGTACCCAAACAATTTACCTTAACATGAAATTTTTTTTTGTTGTTGTTGTTATAAGCCTTGTGACTCATTGAATAAGATTTTCCAACCCATTACTGGGTCATGACATGTACTTTGAAGAATGCTGGTCTAGATGCTATTAATATCATAAATCTCATGACCAACAACTACTGTGTGTGTGTGGAACAAGGCAAATATTAGTTTGCCAGCTTGCACTTTTCAACACCATAGTATATAAGATCTGCTCTTAGTGGATATTATATAGGGTGGTTTTATATAATGTTCAGATTTGTTTTCTATATCTACCATATTGCCAAACATTTAATTGCTTTGAAGAAAGATTGTTGCCATGCCAACAACTAGCTGGTTACAGAATTTTTGAGTATAAGCATCTGGGTCATATTGTAAGTTTACAAGTTCTTCTTCAGCATGCAGATGAAATGGGGGCATCCTCAATGCTAGCTCTAGCTTTAAATCTTTTGCAATTTTCTGCAATTCGTATAATTTTGATTATTATTTTGCTTCTTGTCTTATTCGTCACTATTTTGTGCTCATTTTATTGCCCACTTATACTCGACATTTTTTGTTTTGTTTAGTTTCTGTATTTGTATTTTTTGTAAGTTATCAAATTATGCTTAAGAATTTGAAGATGCAGTGATTTTTATTTATTTTTTATCTTATAAATATTTACACATGAGATGCATATCAGTAGCTTCAGGATATCACTTTACAGATGTAGTAAGTGTTATTTATAAAACATTAAAATTGGAAAAAATAGCATCAATGGTATAACTGGGTTTCTAGATTTTCATTTATATTTTTTTCATGTTTGTGGTTCGTATATCTAAGTGTATTTTACAAGTGGCAGCTTTGGTATCATGGATTAATACATTCTTTATCAATGTCCTGTTAGTACCCTCATTCTCAGTAGTAAGTAATGTAAAAAAAAAAAAATCAAATTTCAGTCTTCCCCAGTTTCAACTGATATTAAAATACTCTTAACAACAAGAGTACCGAACTGATGAAAAAGTGCATTCTAGTCATCATTTGAACAGTATATTTAATTAGCTGTGCTCATTAATAAAGATCTATGTAGGTAGCTTGGTTTAATCACGGGTTAATATTATTTTGGATCCTGGATGCTTCTTCATACCAAAACAGTATCTTAAGCACATATGACAGGCAGCAACTTTGTACGAGAAAAAGGTAACACCTCTCAAATATTTTATCCGTTAACTGTGGTATATGTATCAATAAGTTTGTGTACTGAAGTCCTGAATTACGTTTCTTCTGTATATAGGTTATAGACCTATGTATGCAGCAAATGATGGAGTGACCCGAGGAACACAACACCAACAACCAACCAGCCCCCCTTTATTGGCTGCAGGTCACTTTCAGGGCTATACAGCTGCTGCTCCATACCAGGAGGGCTATGGTGGGGGTGAGAGAAGCTGCTGTTTTCTTATACTCTAAAGTTTATAGGAAAGAGAATTGATATTTAGGAAATAGATATCTTATTTTTAATAGTAACAAGTTTAGTATTCTCCTTCTCCAGTCATCTTGTATACCTTTTGTGAGCACAAGAAAAAAAAACTCTGAAAATGTCATTAAGCACAGATGACTTACCAATTATAACATAACTTATAATTTAACAAGGACTTGTTTACAATCTAGATCATTCTATCTACTAAACTAAATTTAAAAAATATTTATCAAGCTTTCCCTTAAATTTACTGCATCCAACCACTCTGTTGAAAAAAATAAAACTGTCTTAGCTAAAGTTGATTCCTGCCATGTCAAAATTTGTGTCCACCTAGTCCTACCATTCTCATTCTTTAAGTACGACAAAAATAAAAAGTGGTTCATCACCACTATAAATTTCCTTAACAGTCTTAAATACCTCAATTACGTCCCCTCTAACAAAGAAAACAATTTCAGAAATTGTAATATGTCCCTGTATGACAACCTTTCCATCACAGGTATCATCCTAATAGCCCTCTTCTGGATTCTTTCCAACAATTCAATGTTCTTCTTAAGGTAAGAAGCCAAAAATTGAATGCAATACTCCAGATGTGATCTAACCAGTGACATTTGAAATGAAATTATAATCTCTTTAGACTTCGATATTTCTGTAGATACAACCTAAATTCCTATTTGCTCTACCACTAATAGCTAGTTTGGATGACTTAAGAGACTGATGAACCAGAATATCGAGATCCTTTTCTTTCATAAGTCTCTTAAAATTTGTTAATCCAATCAAAATTATATTTGTTATTGAAATTATGATAGCCCATATGCATTTATTATAACTAGAAGTTACCTGTCATTTATTAGTCCTATCTTCCTCAGTGGGTCAGTGATAAGTTTATGTATTTACAATGCTAAAATCCAGAGTTTGATTCACAGTTTGTTAGACTAAATATGTGAATCCTCCATGAAAACAATATATATTTGCTGATTTTCAAATCTAAAAACTTAAAAAAAAATGTCCTTCACATGCAAGTGTTTCATTATATATGTACTTGTTTATTTGATAGTTAAATTTTCTGAAATGATTATTTTTTCTGCTTCCAGCAGTTCGTGCTCCCATCCCTAGTCTACCACGAATTCTTCCTTCTGTCTCCATGACTTCAGGACAACCAGTGGTGCCTAGTGCCTATCTTCCAGCAAACAGTGGTTTGATAAACTACCCCACCACGCCTGTAGCCCCCCCACAACCTCCTGCTGCTCCTCCTGCAGGTTTCCCTCAGTATCCTTTACCCCAGCAGTATAATTCACCACCACCACCACCAGAACTGGTACGTATTTAAAATTTACTTGAAAGATTCAAGAAAAAATATATATAATTGCATTAAATTTATGTATTTTTATTGTTTTTCATTGTTAACCCCTTCCGTGTCAGGCTCTCTTTGGAAATGAGTTGAAAGAAAGTCAGGTTTTTTATTTCACTTTTTGATAGCCTGTACTTGTATATTAACTCTTTCGCAACAGGTGGGTCTAACTGTACATGTCACAGTCTAAAAGAGAGTTATTTTCAAAATTTGATTAAACTACTTTTTGTTTACGTTATACCAATTAGTATAGCATAATCGTGGCTAATAATCCATATTTTAATAGTGTATAAGTTTTAAGCTCTTAATTTTATAAGGCAATATTTTAAAAAATCCTGAATTTTCTCTAGTGTGACAAATGTGACATATTTTCTCTAGCCATCCCATCTTATTTACTTTATTCACCACATCTCCAATAAGTATGAAATGTATTGTAAATTACTCACAATACAATCTTCATTGCTCAGTCAAACCATAATTTTTATAGCCTTCAATCTTGTTTGGTTACAGAGCCATCAAATAGAAAATCAGACCCCTCCTGCCGCACCCATCTTTCACATCCTCTCTTTCAGAATTTATTAATAATAATAGACTTTTACTTTTAAGTCTATATTATCTATAACCAATAGAAAGCCAAGGTTTTCATCTATCAAATAACATATTATATTACCTTGTTTCTGAACAGAAATTTATCAATTTCTCAGTTAGTACGAGCTTTGTTCTCACGGGAAAAATAAGGATTAACTGGATGAATTTGTAATGGTTTTTGTTGCATGGTTAGAAAGCCAGAAATATTGTGATAGTTAGGGAAAATTGTCTGCTTTTTGCATGCTATTATTCTATGTTCTTTGGTGCATTATTTAATGAAATAAAAAATTTAGTGCATTACTACCATTAGTATAAAAAAGAAAAGTGTCATCGACAGTCGACAGCAAAAAAATTAAACCTGGGTAAGTACTTTATTTCCTGTTTTTTCTTTCTTTATTATTATAAAAGTAACTAAAATGTAAAATTAAGGATCTCTTTAGGGTAGTTAAGGTTAGATTAAATAAAATAAATAATAATAATAATGATATAATAAAAATGTTTCACAAGGCATATATGCGAGCAGCTCGTTGATAATATAATTCGATAGTGTAGTGTGAACTCCACGTTCTCCAAGTGAGTTACAACATGTAATGGCATGAATAACAGTAGTTAGTTATTCAAAGGGCAATCACAGAGCAATAAAACAATAAAATTTAATTATGTATCGATGTATACTGTTACAAGTTTAAAGCTACTTAAGATAAACAAATGTAGTTTCATGTTACAATTTGAAGTCATATCTAGAAAAAAGTTTTAGTTTTGTTGTGTGTGTGTGTGTGTGTGTGTGTGTGTGTGTGTGTGTGTGTGTGTGTGGTGGTGGTGGTTGTGAGGTTGGTTAACTTGATCGACCCTGCATAGAGTTAGGGTAGAGAAAATAACAGATCAAATATAAAGTTTCACTGAAAACAAACGTTCGAAATGCATTTACGAGTTTGTAGAGATTAAAAAATGATATTTGAGATTTTGGGGGGCAAAAAATAGTTTTTTTAATCATAACACGAAAATCACTTCATGTTCAGATTAGTAACAAAACAGACTTGATATATTCACAAACAAAAATACTTCATTAAAAAATCTGATTTTTTGTGTACAAAAGACTTGTAATGTTTACTGAAAGTCTACCAAATTTGGTGAAGATACACATACTGCTTTAAAAGTTATAGTATAAATAATTAACATGGGCAAATGTGTATACGAACTCTTGTATTTTATACCGAGCCTGTTGCGAAAGGGTTAATGAAACAAAAGTTCTTTTATGATCTGTTATTATATTTCTTCACAAAGAATACTCCATAAATAAATGTTACATATCTGGATTTGTATGTGATATATATAATTTCCATGAAACTATGTAAAAAAAATAGGAATGCTTATCTCCAGTGTTTATGATACATAATTCAGAATAAATCTGATAGAATACAGCACAAACAGTATTTCTAATGCCATCTAGTGAGCACTGATTGTAATACATGATAACATGCAAATAAATTTGGTAAATAACTAAAAATATGACAAGAAATGGTTTGCTCAAATAAACTTGGGCAAATATTTTTTGAAACTTGGAGAGTGTCCGGGTTATCACTGGCAAACCTAAGAAGGGGTTAAATAATTATAAATATTTTGAAAACCCACCATAAGGTTGCTATAGTATAAAGGCAGTAAAATAAATACATTTTTCTTTTATTTGTTTGTTGGAGTGTGTAGCTTTCGTAGGTGAAAGTAGAAACAAGATTGACAATTACTGATTTAGGCATGTAACATGTCTTTAGGTTTTGTATCGTGGAAAGGGTTTCGTTTCAGGCTAGATTTTAATAATTTTTAATAATTAATGATTTTTAATAATAATAAAAACAATTTAAAAAATAAAAAGCTGAAGATTAGAAAGTACAATATTTTAACAGCTAAACTGTTTCATTTATCTATGATGTTTACCAAGGGTTGAAAATATAAACTGATGACTAGAAAGGTACAGTATTTTAACAGCTAAACTGTTTCATTTATCTATGATGGTTTACCAAGGGTTGTAAATATAAACTGATGATCAGAAAGATAAAGTATTTGAACAACCAAACTGTTTCATTGATCTATGATGGTTTACCAAGGGTTGTAAATATCAACTGATGATCAGAAAGATACGGTACTTTAACAACCAAACTGTTTCATTGATCTATGATGGTTTACCAAGGGTTGTAAATATCAACTGATGATTAGAAAGTACAGTATTTTAACAACTAAGGTATGTCTGAAAGGTTTTCTCATATTTTCTGACTACTTTAGCAATACATTTTTGTGGAATTATTTTTTTCCATCAACAACAGCCAGTCGAGTCTGGGAATGACTAATATCTGTGAAACACTTTAACATAGTTTCTGTGATAATGTTTTTATTTATTTATTTTGCATATATATATATATATATATATAATATATATATTTGCATATATAATATATGAAACACCAAATACTTCATGCAAACCTCTAGTAAGCATCTATAAATTTATAATTATATTTTCAGGCTTTTAGAAACACCTTTATTGAAATAATTTTTGTAGTTACTTGACATATGGCACTTGGGCATTATGTCTTTAATTTTGGGTATATTCAGAGCTCACTTTTACACCTTGTAAAAATGATTTTATTTAATAACAGTAACAGAGAAAAAAATGTTTAAATTAAAGTCACTACTGTCTCAAATATGTAACTAGACCTGTTCATTTTTTGTGAATTGACCTTCTCTCTCTCTCTCTCTTGGTCTCATCAAACTAGGCCTTAATTTGTTATTAGCACTAAAAAGGAAAAAATAATTTGACAATAATACTTCTGTTAAATTGGGAATGGACAAAATTTTCTAATATAAAACATGTTCTATTTCTGAGTGTTATTAAATAGTTCAACTGACGAGGAAAACTCTTCAGTGATTATTGTTTCACGATATCTGTGAGCTGTAATATAAATTCATAAAATATCTGCTTTTTGTAATGGTTTAATCCAGTCTCAAGAAATATATCGTGGAGGCATAACCTATTATAACACACAGAGCCAACAACAGCTGCTGCGAACGCCACCTCAGAAGCGACCGAAAGCAGCTATACCAATAGTACCTCCACCATTATCACAGGTAGGGAAGAAGTTGTCAGCCTGTACAGATCTTTCTGATCCGTGTGAAACTACAAACATATTCTGTTTGGTCTTGAATTTTGGAGCTAAAATAAGGCTTTTTTTTTTCACACATTACAAACTTAAAAATCTGTCTCCTGTTTCGAAAGAATTGGACTTCACTTTCTCGTACATCATATAAACCTGTTCACACAAACTTATTGAACAAAGATTATGCCAATAATCTGTTGAGAATTATGCTTGGACTAAAGAAAATATCATTAACAGCAAGGTTACCCAACTGATGAAGTAATGCATTCTAATCTTTATAAGTAAGAACATAAGAAAAAGTACTTAATTACCTATATTCATTACCAGGTTGATTTGTAGTTTTGCTTTAAATAGGTAACTTGCTCTCACAAGACATTAATATTAATTATTATGTTCTATTTCTCAGAATATTTCTAAAATAAAATGTATATTTATAAAATTGACTCTGTTCTCTGATAAATTGAAATAGTTGTATATTTTCATACTAAAATTCCATTAGCACTTCAACATGAAATCTGAGTGTTTATTTAGGGTAGTACTTTATCTGAGGAGAGTTGGTCTTCTTAGAGCAACTTAACTCTTTAAACCCATAATTTTTTCACACATTCTGCCAGTATTCTTTTCATGATTTTCTAATAATTATCACCATACCTTATAAACTTTCAATTTTCTTAATTTTGTGGATAATAACAGGGTTTGGATTAGTTTTTAGCCAAAGAGACATAAATGTTATCGTACACTGTCACCATCAGTGAGAATAGAGAGACTAGTGGACACAAATATAAATTTTGGCAGTGTGAGAGTCATCTTCAGCTAAGACAGTTTCATTTTTCTAACAGGGTGATTGGCCATTAGAATGGATTGCCTTCAGATGTTATGGAGGCAGTAAATTTAAGTGAGTTTAAGAGAAAGATTGATAAATATATGAATGATAAGGGCTGGCTTTATGATTTTTTATTCTATTATTTATTTTTGATTTATTTATTAATAGGTTTAGTTTAGAGGATGGGACAGTTGAGATGGACCAATAGGTCCCATGTTGTTCCAAGACATTGTGTTATGTTACATAAATTAAGATTTTCAGCTATACACTGGCAGTATCCTATCGGGTTTAAGGAGTTAAGTTCCTGATTAAATATTGATTAATTGCTAATATAATTCAGTATTGTTCAAATCTCTAAGACTTCTTGAATAATTACTGTTGCAGGGCATAACTGTTGGAGGACAAGAGAGAACAACGGATGAAAGTCAAGAAGAAGAGCATGTATCAGATGTTGAGCCCTTAACACTAGGAAAGGAAAAACAAGAAGCAATACCAGCAGATGTTAACTTACAATCTACAGTAGGTGTAGAGAGTTAATAGTATTATCAGACAATTATGCAAAGCAGTCTTTAAAAATTCAATTTTAGGCTACTATGTTTTTCTCTTTCTCTCTCTCTCTCTCTTTCTTTTTTTTTTTTTTGTTATGTGTATTATACATACAACATGGCAGTGCCTTTTGTATTTCACCTTGTATAGTTAAAAGAAGTTGTTATTAAAGATATCAATATTGGAAAATTGCTTAACTTCAGAATGAAGTCTATGCTTCAAAAATTACATCAACCAGAAGGTTATGTAGCAAACATGTTTCTAAGATTGCCCAGTTGATAATTTTACTTCAAAAATTTGGGAGGCAGAAACACTGTTCTTAAAATGGACAGGTCATTTCAGATTTCACTGTGTGCTACTTAGACCTTTTGATTTTAATCTTTCCAGTCACAATATAGGTAGTTATCACCTGTTTTTGTAAAATTACACTGATAATAAAGTTTGAGCCTGCCTCCTGTAATTGGTAGAGGTTTAGGCTGAGGTCTAAGCCTGACCAGAAATTATGATGTCGCAATTGAATATGTTGGTAGAAGTTTAGGCTGGGGTTTAAGCCTGACCAGCCATCGTGATGTCACATTTGAATATATTGGTAGAGGTGTGGGCTGGAATCTAAGCCTAACCAGAAGTTGTGATGTCACAACTGAGTATGTTGGTAGAGGTTTAGGCTTAAGTCTAAGCCGTGCAAAGACAGCTTAAAGGGATGTTAACTAATCAGGTTAAATTTTAATTAAGTTAAGATGTTGACTTGGTTGGAATGTTTATATATGTGCCTGATTATTGAAATATTCAGGAGAACAAATTTATGTACTATCTCCAAGACATGTCGGTTTGACATACAATATTTGCTAAACTTGTATCACAACAAACACAATACTGTAGATAAATGATGTAAAAGTAAATATATGTATTTAATAAAATATTTAAAAAAACCTATGTTTGGACTAGTTTGACTCTCAAATGACAGTGTTGTGGTGTAAATTTTAATCCACTGCCGCTTTTCTAATTGGCTAGTCAGACCAGATTTCTAGCTAGCCTGATCACCCAGTACCTTTCATTTCTTGTTCTAAAACTGAGTTAGATATAAAATGCAGTATATCCCTCTAGTTGTAAATCCTGATCATCCAGTATCTTTCATTTCTTGTTCTAAAACTGAGTTAGATATAAAATGCAGTATATCCCTCTAGTTGTAAATCCTGATCATCCAGTACCTTTCGTTTCTTCTTCTAAACCAGAGTTAGAAATAAAATAGAGTATTTCCCTCTTTTTGATGAAATTTGAAATTCCTAGAACAACAAAAATTATTATTAAGATCATCTGTATTTTTAAAGTACTACCTAAATAGTTTTAATATTTAGTTTAATTATTGGATACCTGGGCACACAGCTCCTGTGTTGGTAAACATAAGTTTGAGAACCAAGTGACTCCATGATAATGTGAAGGTTAATCCCACTATTCTTTGGTAAAGAGAAGCCTAAAAGTTGGTGGTAAGTGGTGTTGACTAACTTTCTTTAAACTACTACCTAAATTGTTTGAATATTTAGTTTAATAATTGGATACCTTGGCACATGCAAAGTAATTAATTGTTTTACAATTGTAAAGGAATAAAAGATTAAAATTTATCAAAAATCTTGTTCATTATTTGTGTTAAGAGTTTAGATATTAGATGGAAGTCTGTATATACATAAACTCTTATCACTGCATTATAGTCTTAGCTTATTACTTTTGTAAAGAAGAATTATTGTTTTGTTAAACACAACTGCTAAGCTCAATTCTAAGTCAGAGGTACCAGACAGGTAATATAGCAAGTAGGTTTCAATTCAGGTATTGTTATTTTTTAATAGTTTCATTTTAAGTTTACTTACTGATTATAAGTATTGGTTTATTTTAACTTACATTAAGGAAGTACCAGTTTTAAAAATGTTCTTCCTAAGCGTAAAAGCTGTAACTTGTAATACAGCAGTTTTTTGTTTGTTCTGAATCTTTTTTAGTTATTTGATATTTAACATGTAAGAGTTAATTACTCTGTTATTTTTGGCTTCTGTTTCAGTCTTGTGTAATATAGAGAATTTATCTTTCACAAACATCTTTGCTTAGTCTTGATTACAATACCAATAGCATTGGCCACACAGCTCCTCTGTTGGTAAACATAAGTTCAAGAACCAAGTGACTCCAGGATAATGTGAAGGTTAATCCCACTATTTTTTGGTAAAGAGAAGCCTAAAAGTTGGTCGTAAGTGATGTTGACTAACTTTCTTCCCTCTACTTTGTTACTTCATAATTAGGGTTGGCTAGTGCAGTTAGCCCTAAAATAACCTTGCACAAAATTCAATGAACCATGATGATGATGAGAGTCTGAATATGATTAATCAGTTGTCTTGCTTCAACTGTATTTGGCCAATGAATGATGCTGAAAGAAAAAAGGGCCTCCATATCCACCAGATGGAATCCCTACATCATTAACAATGTTTCTAAATGGCGGCTGTATTGCAACAAGTAGGGTTTTCACAGTGTATGTAACTTGGTGTATATTGTGCAGCAATATTTCTGTCATTAGAATACACAACTTTTCATTATGAGTAGTAGCTTTTTTAGATACCACACTGTTTTATTAAACAGCATTCTCATAAGCTGCAAATGAATAATATGCTAAAGGTCTGGCCATGTGATCAGTATTGAGTTTTTGCTGCATAATGTGGCTTATTTCAAGGGCTGGTCAAGATATTTTCAATGACAAGATCTGTGCAGATTCCAGGAAATATTTGAGAGATGGTGGGGTAGTAGGGTTATGTTTGGCAGTCCCCAAACCCCAGGTTGATTTTGCTGGGCTTTACCCATGGCCCACTTACATGCTTGCTTTTGTAGTTTTGCTCCACTGTTTCAACATTTTGAAAACTTGTCTTAACCTACTATTGTACACAAATTTTATTTGCACTCATTACACTTTTGTTTTTCTGCTGCTGGTGTTTTTTAAATAGCATTTTACTTTTAACACACTTTGATTATTAAACTTGTTTTTATATATATACTGCTTATTTATCTGTAAGCTTGTCTTGCCTTTCTGCTGTTCTATAACTGTGATTTGCTATTTACGTTTGTTGGGTAGACTGTAGTGAAACATAGCACCTTCTTGCTTGATGACCAGTAGTCTTAACTTCTGCTCAAAATCTGAGGATGTTCCTGTAATTTGAAAGTATTGTTTATCCATTAATGTAAGAAATTATTCTCACTCAAGTTATAAGTAATCATATTTAGACAGCCACTGTCATGCCTCAAGCTGCCAATGTGTAGAAAAGTCAGCATGTTCATTTGTAATTACTAGGTTTCTTAAAACTAGTAGTGTGTTTAGTTCACTGCATGATTGGTACTGGTTTTGTTTTCAACCTAGATAGGGTAGGTTTATATGTATGGTGATCATTTCTTGGTACCAAACTTGGTATTATACTCTGATGTCTCTCAGAGTAGCAGTTGACACAAAGATGTTCCAACTAAGAACCTAGCATATTGTGGGAAACTAACACACACGACTAGTTCACTTTTGTTGTCCCTTTGCACTACTTGTCTTTAGGACAGTTTTTGGTTTATTTCTTGCCAGTAGGACCCGTGAACTTGTCATTATCAGCTCGTGTGTGACCTGGGTTTTATATTTACCATAGTGCAAGATGTACACAATTGCATTTAGAAATACAAAATAAAATAGAAATATTAAAGAAAATAGAATCGTTTCATTATATGTCTGGAAGTCAATAATTCTGCTGTCAATTAAGAACTTGGTGTACTTAAATTCAGGTTATGCCTGAAAACCTAGTTGGGTTTAACATAATCACTGCCTTCTGTTATGAAATACATACATCCACTCAGCACTATGGAATATAATGATGGTACGTTTGAACATTTGAATGATCATATAAAATATTAGGTATTTTATGAATTTTGAAACAATTAAGCATCTTGCATTTTCAAAGACATACCAAATATTATCAGTTTTTTATTTTAACAGTGTATATATATGTTGGTGTTTTAATTGTTTATATTCATGTTAAAACTATCAACATGTTTTGTGTCACGTAAAAAAAATAAAAATCAAATGAATTTTTTTAAACACAATATAGATTTTAAATCTCGTTAGTTTTGGTTCCAAACTTTTTCATCGAACTGATTTTTACAGAAATTATCTCCCTAACCTCAGCCCATATATATTAAATTTGTTTTGTTTGAAGTAATTCAATTTGTATTTCATGAGTTTAAAAGAATATTTAGTACATAACAGAAGTGTTTAAATTTGTACTTAAAGTGGCTGCACCTTAAGGGCAAATTTAGTAGCATGGCAAGTACTTACAATTTTTATTTCATAACATTGAAAACTGCAGTGACACTTCAAAAAATTACAATACACACAAATATTGATTAAAAAAATCACCAGAATCGGGTTCTGATAACTGTATGATAAGTATCAAACATTCTAGTAAAGACAGCACCATAAGAAGCAAATACGATTGTTGTTTTGAACACTAGGTGGTGATAACTCAAATTAAAGGATATTAATTTTTTTATGGCTAGAAATAAAAGTAGATGAGTTGGTACACAATTGCATACTTTATAAATCACTAGTACATACTTAGAAGTAGTTGTGTTAAAAAGGATTACCAATTCAAATTATAATAAGAATTTTTTTCCTAGTTTTGCTGGATTTTTTCTTCATTCTTATATAATGTCAGTGTATGTTCACATTATTTATAGTGGTACTTTTTCTTTATGTTTGAAATAGTACATTTTTTATGCTGTTTATCAGAAAGCAGAACCAGTAAAGAAATATATATTAGCATATTGATATTATGCTGAAGTGTATCTTTTTATTATACTTGCTATGCACAATATCATAATCAGATAAATTTTTATCTTACAGTTGCGTTTCTTATGTAAGAAATTTTGAGTAAATTATCTTTTTTTGTAGTTGGAAAACTTTAATGGTATTTATAAATTGTTTATTTGTATTTGTATTTTTTTTTACTTGCTAATGGAGTGGAGTAGTATTGTTTAATTCTTAACTAATATGAGGTAAGTTTGTGTGTAATTTGAGTTACTTAACCAGTATGAAATTCCTTCTCGAAATGAAACTAAGAACTGGTATACCAAAGTGTGTCTTTTTCTTGGTTACTGTTTAACTCTACATGTTTCAAAACCTGGAAACCTAATACTGTACTCTCAAGTGTGGTGTATTAGGTGTCTAGGGCAGAGCAAATGGGCTCAATCTCATTGTTCTGTAATAAACATAAAAGTATTATTGTTACTTTTGTAAATTCAGTTATTGCTCATTGTAAATACACTTTGTGGGCTTACTTTTTTTTATTTCCTTTTAGTCAATATATTAATCAATGTGTAATACATTTCTTAATCCAATGTAGTATGTTCTCTTTGGCTAGTATAATTTATTAGGTTTCTGTGGTTTGTTTAGTTTTTGCTTATTGTAATACCATATTATGTGCATAGACAAATAACAAAATGTGTATTGCTAAAGATAATTTAAAACTGACAATTATATCATCAATTGTACTGAATAATAATAAAGTGAAAAATGATTGATCTTCTTTTGTAGTGGATTTTTTGTACTGGTAGAGTTTGTAAGAAATGGTGGAGAACATAACGCTGAGGAAAACTGACATGTTGAAATAAAATTCTTGAACAGAAAGTGATAACATGTAATTGTTAAAATGAGAAGAAAAAAAACTACTTTTACATTTCATCAAAAGTTTTCCAACAATAGATGAGGAGCTTTGGAAGAATACTGACTAGGGGGTTGTTTCACTGCAGCCATTCATTTGTTTGTGATTGATACATTTTGTGTTAAAATGTTGGCTAAAATATTCCTATGTAAGGACCAATGTCATTTTTTAAGGAGAAAAATATTATTTTTTTTGTTACTTTTGGACAAAGTAACAAATAGTTTTGGAATATCAAAACATGGGTATATGCTTACATGCACATTCACACAGTTAGGTAATATATTAGGTTTGTAACTGACCATTGAATTTAATGCTCAAGTATTTCTAGCTTTAAAATGTGTTAATGAATTTATGTAATTTGCCAAATTGTTATCCGATTTCTGCTGCTTTCTGATGATATTTTAAGAAACAATTTTAACATTCTGTTTTTGTCTGTTAAAATAATTTTAGTCAGAACATGCGAGTGAAAGCGTACTCAACACAGTTACTTTTTTCATTTGTTAATTCTTTATTATTAAAGCATAATTTTTTGTTTTCAGAATGGTCAGTGGAAGATGAGGGTGGAAAATTTAGATTTTCAAAAATTCGTATGAACAAAAGGGCACTAAATTCTCATCTTTTATTAATGTTAATTAATTTGATTGTTTTAATTTTTTTATTTAAACTTTGGTAGATTTTGTTTGTTGTAAGGTGTTTTTAATTGATTTGCAATTTTTTGTTGTGTTTCAGAAAGTAAACTGATTAGCTAAGCTATACAGTTACGAGTACAAAAGAAAACTACACAGCTATTAATTCCAATATCCAATTGGACATAGCATACCAAATATGTAGTGTTTTAGATTGGAAGGTCCAAGGTTTAAGCCACATAACGTGCTCTACACTTTGGTTATGTTATAATTGTGACAGTCAATCCTGCTTTTTGGTTAAAAGTATTTACATAGGTAGTGAGTGTTGTTTATTTGTTGCCTCTGGACAACAATTCTAATTAGACATAACCTTTGTTTGATCCTTTGGGTGTCTGATCTCCAGTTAGTTTGTGTCACATAGAGTATTGTTTAGATTGAAAATACTAAATTGTATCTAAAATCATCTGTAAGAATAAGATTTTCATTTGAGGTTTGTGATTAAATTCCACAAATTTAATACAAAAAATGAGAAGTACTGTTGAAAATAGTTTTTGTTTTGGTAAAAACAATCTTTACAAAGGGTCATAAATAATAAAATATTGTACAGTATAGGTCAACAACAATTCGGCAAAAAATACTTTGTTTTTGCCTTTTTTGAGTAAAGGAAACATGCATAGGTTCTTTAAGCTATTGATGAATAACTACATTACCTGAAAAACAGCAACCAGTAAAAGGTATTGTATTTATCTGTAGAGAACTCACCTGTTCATAGCTGTAGGATTACCTAATACGAAGTTCAGTCTTGAATGTATATTTATTAACCCAACAGCACATTCTCACCAGCTACTCTGACCTACTTAAAATGGTTTAAAAATAACGTATATCAGATTTAATGTTTGTTTGTTTCTCATTAAGAGCAAAGCTACATAATGGACTATCTGTGGTATGCTCATTGCAGGTATTAAAAACCAATTTTTAATATTACGAGCCCTCATTTTGAAACCTAAACCGTTGTTCACAAAAATGTATCATATACACAATGAAGTATGAAACCTATAAGAAGCCAAAAATACTACATCTATTAATGTAATTCTATGGGTTTTTTTACACATTTTCACAAGACAACTCTACTAACACTAAATAAACTAATTATTTCTTAAAAATATACTGTCCTTAGATTTCTTGTTATAAAATTAGTAGAGATTCTATTCTTAGTGAGTGTGTGTGTGTGATAAATATAATTCAGTGAAAACAAATTAACTTTATCATAGAAAAACAAAGGCAGTACAACATTTACTGTTGAGCAAGGAAACTTGTACTAACATTGCTTAAAATAATCCCAGCTCAGATGAAACGTAGTTTGTTAATTATGACTTTCTTGCCCCCCCTGAAAAGAAATGCTGAATTCTGTAATGAAAACTAAAACTTGTTTCTCAGATTTTTAAATAGTATATTATTATAGTGTTGCTTTTACTTTTTTATGTAGGATTCTTCTTTTCTAAATGTTATAAATGGACTATGCTATGCCTATTGCAGAAATCAAACCATGCATTTTAGTGTTATAAGCCCTGAAAGTTGCAGTTGATCCAGCCACAATGGTGAAATGATTTCATATTCTAGTATAGACTAGTACTATTGCTTCCAGTGTTATACACACACACACACAGACAAAAAAAAAAGTTGTGGAAGAAAATGTTGTACTTTAATTGTTTGTCTTGTTACATCAAAACTAACGAATTTTGTGTGTTAACACTATTACTACACTTAATGGTCTAACCTAGATGTCTCGGATTTGAAGATGTGGATGACACTCAAGCATCTGCACTGTAAGCTACAGCAGAGAAACAGAAATGTTTGCTTTTGCATTCCAGGCAGATGTTGTAAAACACTATCTAGTCTGCCTAACACCTCTAACCACAACCTATATGTTGCTATGTAGGCCTGTATCAGCATTGGCTGTTTATTATTTGTAAATGGAGTTAATTTTTAAAGATTGCACAACTTGTAAGAATAAAATATAGGTTGCGAGTTTTTATATTTCAATCAGGTCGACCTGCTGGCTTAGTTGTAAGCGTGAGAGCTTCTACCACTAGCATTCATAGTTCAATTTCTGTGATGGAACACAGTGCATTGTGCAACTCTGTGCTTAATAACAATAATTTTTTCATCTTCTATAAAACTTAGCATTCTGTAGAAGTAAAACTGTACGTTTTTGAGAAAACCGTACTTTTAATGTTATAAATGTTTGAGTTATTTCTACTCTCAATACATCCTTTCTTTTCTTTAACACTCAAAGTCACTCAAATAAGCAACTCAACTTCTTACTTTAGTTGTACACAGATCCAGGTCTCTCTTATTGGTCATTAAGTGTGTTTTCTGCAGGAAAGATGTCTATAACTTCACTCATAATATCCTATAAAAGACAGGTGTATTTCCTATTAGTAAACTGAGTAATTTCTTGGGGATTCTCCCTGTGTACAAACAAGAGTAGTCTTGTTTCGGGAGCAAACAGTGAGCAACCTCCATTTATTTGAGTTTTGTTTTATATATAAAACCAGGCTAGCCTTCGTGTAGAACAGATTGTAATTCAGGAGATATTGTGAGAATTTTTCAGAATGCAGATTTTCAGTCAATTATCTTTTGCTTTGAAAGTTTTAGCTTTAAAAAAAAACTGGTGATGGAGAATTATTGAAGTTTCTCTCATTTTTCTTCTCTTGAATTCCACTCCGTAATTCTTGCCTGCGTTTTGTTTGACTATAAAGATTATGATATGTTCTTGTGTATTATATATATTTTTTTTCCATTGAACTTGGTCAGAATTGGGTACATACAAACCCATACTACATACTGTAGTATTAATCAGTTTGGTTGGTATATAAAGTCAATCAGGTAAGCAACTTCTCCTTAACTGTAGTTGTACACACAGCCAGAATCACTTATTGGTCATTAAGCATGTTTTCTTGCAGAAAAGGTAGTTCTAACTTCACTTGTAATGTCATAAAATAGATATCTTTCTTTTCTGTTGTTGAACCAGTTAATGGGCTGGGGCTTCCTCACCCCTGTGCTGCAGCAAGAGTGATCTTGGGTCATATGAGGGAGGTGCGTGTCATGAGCAACCTGCCTTTGTGTTGTTTTGTTTTATATATAAAGCCAGGATATTCTCACCATAGGACAGGCTGTGATTCAAAAATTACTGTGAGATTTTCCAAATACAGATTTCTAGACATTATTTTGTCTTAAACTTAATTTGAAGGATTCTTTTATTTTGACACTTAATTTTTGCTTTTTCCAACCTATGATAACGAAGTCTTCCCCAAAGCTATCCCTAACTTATCCTCCAATAACCAGTCTTTGCAAGTTTAGCATACTATATCTTTTTGAGCCTCATGAAGATGATGGACCATGTTGTCCACTAAATCATGTAAAGAGTGTTTCTTTTAATTGTATGCTATAAAATTATTGTATATGTGGGAACGTTGTTGTCATCATTTTATGGTTTATTTTTATTGAAAGTATGTACAAGGGCTGTCAGTCTAATGTATTGACAAAAAGAACTTTTCACAGTTTGAGCAACTAATCTGTCAAAATGCTCTGTGATGTCCTCTACTTTAAAAACCAATAAGCAAATTCTAGTTTTAGGTGTGTTTTTTATTCCCCACTAGAAATAACTTTATCGGTAAACTTAATGAAAGTGTCCCCCCCCCTCCCCCATTATCTGAACCCCTTGATCATCTTGTTCCTCCTGCAAGCAGCCAAAAACTCAAATGTACTAGAGACTGGTATTTGAATGTTAACTGAACTTGTATCTATAACCTTAACTTTATTATTATTATTGCAAACCCTTGATAACCCAGCGCTTTCATTCACCCTCAAAGAACTTTGTACATTTTCCAGTCTTAATTCCTTTTCTTCTGCTCCTAATTTGTTATTTTTCAACACATAATAGCAAAATCTTCACCAAAGCCATTTTTAACTTATCCTCAAATAAGCAAGCTCTGCAAGTTTAATGTATTGTAACTTTTTGAGCCTCTTGAAAGTTGCAATATAGCCTACAGTCCTTAAACACATCTCATTCCTGGTAACTATGAAACCCTGTAAATTTCACCTCGCTTATCCCTGAACTAATCATATTGAAATTGACTCATCTTCGTACTCCATCACCAGTCTACACACCCATTAATTGTACATTTATCTCAAATTAAATTATTTCACAGTTTCTATACTAATCTAACACTAAAATACCCTTGTTATGACGATAATATTAGTTACCAGTACCATAGCTATGATGTTCATCTCTAATTACAAACTGAAATATATAATAATGTATTCTCAGCAACTATCAAATAATACAAACACTATTTTTAATTTTAAAACTAAATAAATTTGCGTTCTTACTTAGCTAATACATGTGGCAATTCTTTAATCTAATATTTAATAACTAATATCTTATAACCTAGTGCTACAACCTAAAATCAACAGTGGATTAATTGTAAGGCTCTTGACGCTATTATGTCTAATGTTGTAGCTTGAGATTTACTAGTGTAGTTTTATCAGGAGAATTGATTTCCTCGTAAATATTATAATAGGTTTGCTTGATAACAGGAAATTTGAACAGAAACAGAGTAATCTGACTATGAAAACTGATAGTTTTAAGCAGTGTGAGAAATAAACAGACTGGACATATTTGACAGAAAGTGAAAGCAATCTTTTTTGCAAAATAGTATGGGTGCTTGCGTAGACACTTAGACAGCCTTATCTACTGAATTGGTGAAGGGATTGTCAACTTTCTTCCTTCAAGATGATTATCTGGAGGACTTGTTGCAATGAAAACCAAGTATAACTGAGCAAACTTACAATTTCCAATCTACCAGCCTTCCAGTGGTTCGATGGTAAGTCTGTGGGCACATAATGTTAAAAACCGGTTGTTTTTTTTTTATATCTGTGGTGGGTACAACACAGATAGCCCATTGTGCAGCTTTGTACTTAATGACAAATAGATAAAAACAATTTTGAATATTTTTTATTTTTTTTGCAATAAGCATTTGTCATCATCGTCATACAGACATCATCCACTCAGCCAACAAAGAACATTGCAGTCACTGACCTTTCGACATGGATATTGCTACTTTACTGCAACATCCTTTCAATCAGAATAGATAACTTGTATGGTGAACTAAGACAGAAAGGCAACAAAGATGAAATATTTTCAATAGTTTTCCTGGACCACTTGTTTATGTCTAAAAGTGCACAGAAAGAAACTTAAAAGAAAATGTTTAAAAAATCCTCTGTTACTAAAGATGATTTGTTTGTTTATTGAATTTTGTACAAAGGTACTCAAGGACTATCTGTGCTAGACAATCGTAATTTTGAAGTGATAGACTAAAAGGAAGGCAGCTAGTCAACATCATCCACTGCTAACAAAACAGTGGGATTGACTATTGCACTACAATGCTCCCACGACAGAAGGAGTTAACATAATTGATGACGGGATTCGAACCTGCAGATTGCGAGTCGAGTGCTCTAAACACCAGGCCATGCTAAGCCTTACTAAAAATGGTGGAAAACATATGCCCCATATCCCAGCTGTATCTGCAATAATAAAACGTTAATATGTTTAATCCTTACTAATGTAACTAAAACACTAAACTCTTGTAATCTTTAATAATAATAGAATATCGCAACGCAGTGACGAAAAAAAGACAATTTAATTCTTCAACAGTTCAAGATTTTCCTTGCACACTTTAAATTAACCCTTTATTTTACCTGGAATCATCGATTCTCTTAAATTCCTCCGAAGTGTTTCCAAAATCCTGACGGAAACTCATTCCACCAGCCAATCACCCTGTTAAAAAAGAAAAAGCTGGTTTAATTGGAGCCACAGTTACTGAGTGCTGGAGCTTAGCCTGTCTTTTCCAAATCTTAAACTTGTATCCTCTCGTCGTATTATAGCACAAAGAAATCAGGGGCCTTTTCTTATTGATTTCTAGGGTGAGCTTGTAAACTTTGATAAGATCACATCTTACCATTCCACCAAGCTTAGCGGGAAGTCTGAAGGCTTATAACGCTAAAACCAGCTTTCAATGCCCGTGGTGAGCACAGCACAGGTAATCTGTTATGTAAATTTTTGTTTAATTTACAAACACTGTTTTTCTCCGAATTAAAAGATAGTTCACGTTTAGTCAAAGCTAAAGTTTTCCTTATTTTATAGTAATTTGTGTGTTATAATTGTTATTCAAATCTCACACTCCATCTATCTAGTTTTTGCTAACAAAAATGTTTTTACTGTGTTGCTAAATTTAATACCATTTATTGCATTTTTAGGAGTAACTTCTGTTGATCTCGAGAACGTGGGGCCGGGGCCATGTGCCTGATAATTGGAGTCAAAATATGATTGTGTTCCCCATGATTTTGCTGACAACGATTTTTTTTTATTTAGTCTTTTTCTACGCAGCACGTACTAAACCCGTGCTTTATCAAATGTACTATCACAAAGCAGACATATGCGGTTTTGTAGTACACGACAAACAACTTAATTTGTATTTTGCATGTACAATACAGTATTTATTATTGTGCGACATTGCTGAATAATATTATAAAGTATTTTTATAAATTGACAGATAATATATAATCATTTACGACTCCCTCATCCTCTATTGTTTTGGACCTTCCAACATGGCTGACTATCATATCCACAACAGACTGCAGACGATGAACATTTGACGGTTGATATGTTGTGGGCTACAGCATCCAAAACTTAGCCCACCGTTTGATGTTCTTTTCTAGTGTGTGTTTTTTTTTTTTCATTTACGTTTTTTGTGCTATGTCTACTGAGCGAGATATTCCCAAAACTTTTGGTAGCTATTTCTGCAGACATTTTGTAGCTGACTAAACAAAATGTCGCTACAACTAGGGTCAAACAAAATAAATATATTAAATAAACCAGAAAAACAAACACTTTCAAACAACTAGAATACAAATTTCATCACTTGCAGAAAACACTTAGTAAACCTGCGCCTGGCCATGTCTACGTACACACGTTAATAAACAATACAACATAACTTTCAATATAATTAATTTTAATAAATATCAAAAGAATTAGGGAAAAAATCTGAAAAAGAGAATAACCTAATTCATCATTAAATAATGTTTCAAAATTAAACTTAATATCAAGAACAATATCGATAAATAATTAGCAATAAATCTTTTTAACTATATCTCGTGAACTAATCCGTTTTTAAGGTCAAGAAAGGCTACTATTTAGTGGTTAGATCATGAGGTTACATCTCATGTGACTAGCTATAAATCCATATAATCTTTCTCAACATCTATATATCGCCGCTAGGGGAAGTTGGTGTCAATTTCATAATATATACTCAAAATCAATGTGCTTAAGATGGAAGAGGAATTAGAGCTTTAATTAATATAACTAAAACTTCATAGTTGGACTAAAGAATAGGAATAATGAATGAGCGGTAAATAAAATCATATCAAAATAAATGTAGAATTCGCCATCTCACAATTTTCCTTTAAAAATTCCACTTTTGTGTCTTTTTCAGAACAAATGATATTTTAATTATCCTATTTTGTGTTTTACTTGCATAATAGTGGATTTATTTTATTTGAATTTGTCCATTGCTAGATCTTGTAATTTTGTTCTGAGGGGCAGATAGTGAATTTATCTTGAATTTCACTTTTAAGAATTTAGTTTTGTGCACAAACATGCAACTTTTTGTTTATTTGTTTTATGTAGTAAGCGCATCGATGACTTAATATTTAACATCTGCCAGTAGAGGGCCATACCCAATCGTGGTGTGAAAGTGTACGGTATGGAAATGTATTCTATTTTGTGTTAATATACTCTGTGGTGCGTTTATTTAATCATTTATGTCTTGTTTTTTGTGTGTTTCATGTGAGTAAGTAATATTTACTACGAGATATACTAGAAAATTAATTTTATACTGACTCCTGTCTTTATATACATTGATATTATGAAGTATCATATGATTAGCCTTAAAGTTAAAAGTAAGTTAAACTTCACTTTAAATTAAAGCCATGGGAGTAAGCATACTGAAGTGATTACACAACTAAGGACTTTTCCATTATCCAGTACTTGTGACTTTTCCCTTTGTAACGGACACTAATTCCATGAAATGCATAAAATTACAAAGGATCATTTCAACATCTATCTCATAATGCATTAAAATGTAATGGACAGTACTTGGTTTTAAATTGCCTAAAAATAAAAACCTGTTCCACTCCAGCCACTGCTAATTGCTTGTGCTACTTGATATAAATAACATTAACACAACACATGAACAACAGTCTGAGTGCTGGGTCTACGATAAACTGTGGCATTGCTATTGTCAATAGCTTTGGACAGTTCAATTCATTTCATCGACTTGATTCATTTGATGCAGTTCAGTTTGAGTCAAGTTGAATGATTTGTTTGTTTGATTCACTAATTCAAAATCAACATATCTAGAGTGAAGTATTTAGTTATGAAGGGTTATTTGGAGCACATTGACTAGATATACAATCAAAAGTTCGTTGTCTCAGTAGTTGTGCTTCTTAAACATGAAGTGAAATGTAAGTTGATAAAAGATTACATTTTGTTTTTAATGAAACTCTTGGGAAAAGCATCATAATATAGACTATATTATATAGCTTAGCAAGCAGTTTTACAACCTTTCAAAATGTTAACTGTAACTAGTGAAACTGAATAAAAAAGTAAACCATCTAAATACTGCAATTCATCCCCTCGTAATAATCTATACATATACATAAATCATAAGGACAACAAGGGATCTTTTCATCATCTAGGCCATTCCATCCACTGAATTAAACTCTAAAATAAAATATGCTCAAAGGCAGTCCTTATCATTTAAATATTTATCAAGCCTTCCATTAAACTCTTTTAAATTATTTGCATCTACTACATCAACACATTCCAAAGGCCAACAACCTTGTTAGAAAAATAAAGCTGTCTAAGCTAAAGATGACAACTACCCTGCCAAAATTTGTACGTGTGTCCCTTACTCTTACTATTGTCACCATTAACTATGAAAAATATGATGTATCAGCATTATCAGTTTTCTTTACAATCTGAAACAACTCAATCAGATCACCTCTAACTCTTTTTTTTTTTTCAAAAGCTAAATCCTTTACTATATCACAAGTGCCAGCTATGTCCTCCACCCCTGCCCCTGGATAGCATAATTTAATTATTTTCTTCCTATTTATTGCAAAGACTATCCTATCCATGTAATGTACTAAAGAATCACCTGTAACATTAACTTCTGAATGTTTTTCATTTCTATTTCTATCTGTTCCTTTTGTTATTCTTCCTTCCCCCAATTGATATGTACAAGCTAAAGATTGGAATATATTACTTAATAGAAGCAGCTCATTAAAATTCAATTACTAGCCATATTAGTGCTGTTTCTAACTTTCTAAAAGTCATCACTGGCCACTGTATCCTTTGTATGCAAAAGCTTAAAAATTCCTTATTTTATGGGGTTGAAAGTAAGAGACTCAAATGTGTTGTTTTTGTTGTCTTCACAATGGTGTTATCAGTTATGTAGGCTTCTTTTTTCTCTTTTGTCTGTTGTTGCACAATGTTGTCTAATGACATGACTCTTGGGGAGGAGTTTTGTTAATAACCTTATTATGATCTCTGTGTGCTTTAATACTTTTTTTGTCCCTAATTTGTTTTAGTTTAAGTTTAGCTGATGAGAACGCTGTCATATTTGTCTCGTACATTAGACGTTTTCTAGTTGGATTGACAGATCCCTTACCAAAAAAAGTTAAATTTTGCAAAAGCACAATTTGAAACAAACCAATCAAAGTTATTGAAACTTTGAAACAAACCAATTAAAGTTATTGAAATTGAACTTTAGTCTCCAGAATGGAAAAGAGGAACAATCATAATAGTAAAATATCACATCAGTTTTGTATTTATTTGTCATGAATACAACAAAAAAATAAAAGTAATTCAGTATCACTTGATATATATATATATATATATATATATATCAATAATAAATTATGATAATTGTTATTATTTTGTGGATTTTGTGTGAAGATTTGAGTTGGATACACCATAATGATTGTCATACAGGATTCAAGAGTTTCTGAATCATTTCATGAATTTGTATTATTATGCTGGTTACTTCTTCTGTCACATAGTTTGATAATTGGATGAGTTGAAAGAATCAATTCAAATAGGATGATTCACTATAAAGAGTCATTAAAAAGAATGAATCATTAACTAAGGGCACATTCCTAATTGTTAGTGGAGCTCTTAACTTGCAGTTTTGTTTTGATGTGATCTAGGCTAGACTTAAACTTCATTCACATACTATTTATTATGATTGAAAGTAATGGACAAATTTGTTCCACAACAGATAAAATAACTAACACAAATATAAATAAAAGTGTAGTTAATACATGTATAGCATAGTTCACTGGTTCCCAACCTTTTTATGATGTGTGCTGTCAGTCATGTCTTTGAGCCAGTGGTGTATTCTTGACACAATTTGTTGAAAATAAATAATTCAAGGTTGAGTCAACACTACAAGAATGTGGAGTTCTGGCTAGTGGAATTATTGGTAATTTTTAAGACATAGGGTTTACTTTCTTTTCAGTGGTTTCTTCAAAGGTTCTCATGTACCCCTAGAAAGGTATCAGTGTGCCTCTCAGGGGTATGTGTTCCACAGTTAAATTTGCTTTAAAAATCATGCTCATTGTCACTACAGTAAAATAAAATGTAAAAAACAATAACTGCTAAGTACATATGATGATGATGTTTTTTTCTGTTGAAATTATTTTAAATTTCATTTTTTACAAATTTCAGAAGTTTGATAGACAAAAAGTAATCTTATAAGTGAACTATTCAGTTATAAATAGTTTATTTTCACCAAAGGTAAACCAAAAATGTAATCTGTGGCATTAGGCCTAATGCGTTTCTCGATTTGCCATATACTTTGCAGTTTCAAGACTCATCAGCACAGCTTGGGTCAGCAAACCAAAACAATACAGTTAGGCCCCTTATAATGGTGATGTTTATACAATACTTATGGGGTTTTTGAGTTCTTTTTAACTCACCATTTAGTAACCTAAATTAATTTAGGTGTGTGAATAATATTATGGCATTACACCTAATTTGTTACTCAGTATTATACAGCAGACCTCATTAGGCCTCTACATCACATATTATATTTTCAATTTTACCTTTGATAAAATTAAAATAAATATGTAGTATCATTAAACAGTTTGTTCGCTGTACAATATCAAATAATGAATTGGGTGTAATGCAATAGTATTACTTTACTATACGGGGGAGTTAAAAAGGACTCAAAAGCCCAAGATATCCAGTTATAAAGACGTACAAGTATATTCTGAGTATTATTCTACACTGAGAAAAAAAAGAATGATAAAATTTTTGCTTGAAGTCCACCAATTTCTTTCTTTGAACTTTATACCAACATAAATGACTAGTGTAAAAAGAGATTGGGTGTGATGGTTATGCTAAGGCAAATCTGATGGCTATTTTGGAAACACATATTTATTTATTTTTCTGCTAGCTTAGAATAATAATTTTTTTATTAAGACTTTCTTCAGTTACTTGTAATTCTTTAATTAGTTTTGTTGGAAAAGTATTTCAGATATTATTAATGTTGCTTATTACAAATTTTTAATTATTATTAGTATAACTTCTTTATTATTAAAAGTATCCTACTAGTGAAAAACATACAGGTAATCGTGTTGTCTTAATTTAAGAGAATGTAATACCAGTTCTTTCACTGTGTATCTTTTGTCTTATCCAATTATTTCTTATGTGATATTAGTGTTGAGAATTAAAAAAATAAAAACATACAGAACACATTTTCATCAATATTTGTAAAATTAAAAATGGTAAACATTACCTTTTCCTAAATATATTTTTTATGGTCATTCACATATTCAACTAAGCCATTGAAAGATTTTAAATGATCAAAACACTATCATTAGGCAAACTAATTCAAAAGTGGGACCTATCAGTCCTTTTGACTTTAGTGAATAAATGGCAGATGGCTTTTAATGGTGAGAATAGTAAAACTAAGGGACACAAACATGTATATTTTGGCAGGGTAGGAGTCATATTCAGCTAAAATGATTTTGGTAACAGGGTAATTGGCTTTTGGAATGGGCTGCCTTCAGATGTGGCGGAAGCAGTAACAGCTGGCTTTGTTTTTTTATTATTTAGTGGGTGGGATAGCCTACATGGATTAACAGTGGTAGTAAAAATATCAACATAAAAACAAGTTGGTACGTTTAAAAAGTTTTACTTCTCATTTCTTATATTCAAGCTATTACTACCAACATTATTAGTTAAAAAACCCAAAGAAAAGTACTTCAATAGATTATTGCACCGAGCCCCAAAAATGACAAAAGCTTGAGTCAATTTGCCCCAAGTTCCTTTATTCTTCAGCTAAGATAAATTTATATATTTGCACCTCCCTTTGCAGCTCAAATAACTTAGATTAGTGCCTTTCTGTTTACATACTTTTCCCATTTCAAGCTATTCATTATCTGTTTTATAGTAAAGGAATAGAAGAATTATAAAAAAACCTCTAATCAGAATCATGTATAAATATTCGTAGTTGTTCATTCAAAATTTTAGTAAATATATTCCAAAGCCTTGTTGACTTACTGTCATTAACATTTGAAAACATTAGTCTCATCCATTATCTATAAAACAACGAACACTCTTGATCAGTGGTGTAAAGTATTTAAATTTGCCACATGCTTCCCATACAATAATATTCATCATATGTCTAGGTTTAAGAGATGACTGAAAGTAAATTAGATATTCCAAACATTGAAGAATTAACAAGGACTATCATCCATGATGTCGAAGAACCCACTTGAAATAGATCTGTAGCAGAGACAGCTGATATGGGTATTACAAAACTTTTATTTAAAATCCAATAAAAGAAACAATGTTTCAATCTAAGAAGGTGGAAAAGTTGTTACTTGTGCTTTTTCTCTGCTATAGAAAGACTATCATCATTTGTGAACTTGTTAATCAAAACCTCCAACTGATCGAAGTTTTCATTGTCAGCTAAAACCACATTTTTGGGTAAATTGTTTAAGAGGTAATGATGTTTATATGAATAGCAAATCTCTCCGAAAGGAAAACATTGGAACTTTATCCTCGTTATTTGTAGTAATGGAATCGACTGTCAGCACACTGCTTGGATGACTTAAGAGACTGATCAATCACTACACCAAAATCCCTTTATTTCATGACACTGTTAAGGTTATTCCCATCCAAATTATACTTATAATTCAAATTATGATAAACCACATGCATTATCTTGCATTTATTATGATTAAACCCATCTGCCATTTATTTGCCCAACTCACTAAATGATCTAAATCCTTTTGTAAATCAGTAGCATACTCTTCACAGCTAGCAACACCCAAGACCTTAATATCATCTGCAAATTTAAGTAATCTATTGACCATTCTATCATCTATTTCACTGACGTAAATCAGAAAGAGCAGAGGTACTTAGATTGAGCCCTGAGGTACCCCACTTGTAACATTAATCCAGTTTGACTGAACTTCATTTGTAACAACCCTCTGTTTTTTTCCATTCAGCCACTTTTCTATCCAATTAGCTAACTTATCCTCCTAACTTATAGAGATAACTTTCTACAAGCCTTTTATGTGGCTCCTTGTCAAATGCTTTCTGAAAATCCAGATAGACCAAATCTACACCCTTACCCTCATCAACATAAGCAGTAATCTTTTCAGAGAATGTCAAAAAGATTTGTAAGGCAAGATTTTTCCCATGTGAAACCATGTTGACTATCCAATAAAATTCTAAACTTTGTTAAATGGCTTTGCAAAGCATCTTATATCAGATTTTCCAAAACTTTTCCCACAACTCGTGCAAGAATAATGGGTATATAATTACTATAACACTTTTTATCACTTCCCCTGAAAAAAAGATTGACATTAGCTAACTTCCAATCCTCCGGTACCTGCCCACTATTCAAGGACTTACAAAAAAATAGTAGTAAGTGGCTTATATATCCAATCCTTAATCCCCTCCATAACCCTTGGGGAAATATTATCTTGCCCAGGAGCCTTATAATTCTTTAAACTTCCCAACTTTTTCTTAACTAGCTCAGAATTAATACAGCCATCTTGTTCTATCATATTTCCACCTATCAATTGTTCAAAATGTGGAACACTGCTTAAATTATGTAAGTTAAGAAAACAAGCTGAAATGTTTGTAGTTTTTGCCTAAGAAAAAAAAAGCTTCAAATGGTTACAGATTTGAATACAAAAAAACTTGGTAAAGGTATTATTACGAGTTCTTGGTTGCCATAAATAATAGATTTATACTGTTGACTCCATTACTACAAATAATGAGGATAAAGTTCCAATGTATTTTCCTTCTAAGTAATAGAGATTTATACTGTCGACTCCATTACTACAAATAATGAGGATAAAGTTCCAATGTTTTTCCTTTTAGGTAATAGAGATTTATACTGTTCGCTCCATTATTACAAATAATGAGGATAAAGTTCCAATGTTTTCCTTTTAAGTAATATAAATTTATTATTGAATACAAGTCTAAAGAGGTTATAATTTCATTGGTTAAGCCATATTTGGAGTATTGTATTCAGTCTTGGCTGCTTACCTTAGGAAGGACATTGAATTGTTGGAAAAGGTTCAGAGGAGGTTTACTATAATGGTACTTGGAATGGAGGGTTTGTCATATGAGAAGAGGTTAAGATCTCCCAAATTGTTTTCTCTTTAAAAAAAGAAGAGTTAGGGGGGATCTGATTGAGGTGTTTAAAATTGTAAAGGTAATTGATAGTGTTGATGCGTCATCTGTTTTTCATACTTAACAATGGGAATGGTAGGACTAGGGGACACAAGTATGAATTTTTGCAGGGTAGGAGCCATCTTTAGCTAAGAAAGTTTAATTCTCTTAACAGGGTGGTTGGCCTTTGGAATGGGTTGCCTTCAAATGTTATGGAAGCAGTAAATTTAAGTGAGTGTAAGAGAAAGCTTGGTAACTATATGAGTGACAGGGGGCTGGCTTGAAGTTTTTTTATTACAGTTTATTTATTTGATAGTTTTAGTTGGTTTAGAGGATAGGACAGCCGAGATGGAGCAATGGATTCCTTGTTGCCCCAGAACATTATATTAGGTTATTCATCATAGCAATATTTCATTTAATAAAAGAAATAATTCTGGGCTCATGAGTTTTATCTGCATAAAATACATTCAAATATTAGTGAAAGTATATAAAACCTCCCAGTGAAAACATTAAAACCTATAAAAAAACTTTTTTTTTCATCAAAATAGTACAAAATCTTGTAAATTTGAAGGTAAAACTATATTTTTGAACAAAAATTTTGATGCAAAATTATTGATTACTGATCCATGGAAGTATAACAATTTTGCAGGATTTTGGATCATGGGGAGTAGTTCAAATTTCGTTATCAGAACTTACATGGTAAATTGTCCATCATCACATGTAAAGTAATATATTTCTTTCTGGAAATTTTACAGATGGGTATAGAAAATTGCATTTGTTATTAGTAACTTCTCATCAAAAGTAAACCAAGTATATAGGTCTTAACTGAAAGTAATAAATTGATGAAGTCATTTTTATAAATTTTAGCAGCTGATGTGATGTACAGGGTGGGCAAAAAGTCTGGCACCCCCACCCCCCCAACAAAAAGAAAAGAAAAAAAGACAGTGAACATGAAAAAATGAATTTATTGCATGTTGACATATCTCGTATTAACACAGACTAACAAAAGGTTCGATTGACAATCCAAAATGTCTGTCTGTTGGCCTTTATTTTTATGAAATAGGATATGTTTCCATGTGCGTTGTGACATCCTTCTTATCATATTAGGGGTGACCTTAGTGAAACTTTCAACAATTGTTTGTTTCAAAGCATCAGTTGTTTCACATCGTTCCTTTGCCACAATCATTACTAAAATGTGAAAAACTAAATTGTTAACCTGAGCTTTAAATAAGGGGGTGCCCAGATTTTTTGCTCATCCTTTATATAATATCATAAGTTAGTACACAAGAAAATCAAAACTTGTAATGATTAGAATGAATTGAATCTACAGTTAGATACCCTCTATTAGTGATATATTTTTGGCTGCCATTTCATTATCTCGCGAGACCAAGTCAGCTTAGGATATTTAGCTTAATCCTAAATCCACATACTAAGTTAACAATGCAAAATAACATTTATAAGCATGAAAATTAAAATTATGGGAAAATAAAAAAACTTAAATAAAGAATAGACTTGAAATAGGCTAAACTGAAAATAATAAAAATTGTTGACTTGAAAACAACACAAAGGAAAAAAAATTATAAAACCTAAGAAACATCATTAGTGTTAAAATGAAGGTAATTGTCAAAAAAAGGGAGTTTCGATAGTAAAAATGCTCCCCAGTGGCACAGAGGTATGTCTGTGGACCTTCAACACTAGAAACTGGGTTTCGATACCCATGTTGGGAAGAGCACGGATAGCTCATTGTGTAGTCTTGTACTTAACTTCAAACAAACTTGAAAGTAAAATGGAACAAAAAGTCAAAATTTGATAGAATTGAATATCTTACCCTACTTTAGAAAGAAAACATAGGCCTAATCTTCACATGTATGCCGAGAATTTGTTCTAGTGGCATGTTGTAGCACAAGTGTTTTGTTAAAGTATGTAAAGTAAACATTATTTATGTGTGTGTGTTTGTGTTATTCTTTTAAATGGTGTAATAGTTTCATTTTAAATCTCTCTGAATATAAATATGTTTTAACAGAGGTATACAGGAAGGAAGAATATGTGAAAGCTATGCATCGATCAGACGTATGTGTGTACTACCTTGTAAAGTAATTATCAAAACAAGCTTAATGTAGAGACAAAGTATCAAACACATGGCCATCTTGACAAAGTCCCAGCGTTTGGTTGTGGGGGTTGTTGCATTACTTGTCGTTGATATCATCTGGGTAACGTCATCAGAACTCACAAAGGTCAGTAACCTTATATCTGTCTCCAGGAATTTTGTTTTTATTTTTTATTATTACATCATAGATATAAATGGTACATGTGTTAATGACCTTGACAGTGGTAAGTTTACGGACTTACGGCACTAAAATTTTGGGTTAGATTCCCCATGGTGGAAACAGCAGATAGCATGATGTGGCTTTGTTCTAAAACAAACAAACAAACAAAAAATGCTGATGACCTCAGTAATATTTGTATATTATTATTGTCCGTTTCTGTTATATTTTGCTGAATGTGTTTCTTTGAGAATGTAAACTGGGACAATGTTAAAATTCTTGATACAGTCTCCAATTTCAACAGATATGGGATTTGTGAAGGCTACCTGAATGTCCAGAACTATAAACATTTGTGAAACTGTGATTTAGGTCAAATCCTTCCAAATGTGTACAAGTTTTCATTGTCCCCAGTTTACCAACAAATGTTGTTATATAACAAAAATTAGTTTAAACGTGATTCTCTATGCTGGTTGTTGTAATATTTAAGTGTATTAGTTTTGAGATTTTAACATCATCTTATTTCTGCCTACACGTAAATCTCTCTAAGTTACTGAGAAGTGTAATTCCAAAGAAGAAGTTGCGGGTTCACGATTTATTACAAGTCACACTTTATTAAACGATTTATTACCTCTAAACCTTCCAATATTGTGCATAAAATGTAAGGGGCCCAAAGATTACTGTTGAAATATTTCTTATCCTTCAACTGTCAAATAATATAAATAATTTGTACACAACTCATCCTTACATTTTTGTTTTATAAATTTCGCGCAAAGCTACATGAGTACTATCCGCACTAGCCGTCCCTAATTTAGCAGTGTAAAACTAGAAGGAAGGCAGCTAGTCATCACCACCCACTGCCAACTCTTGGGCTACTCTTTTACCAAAAAATAGTGGGATTGACCAGCACATTATAATGTCCCCACGGCTGAAAGGGTGAGCATGTTTGGTGGGATGGAGATTTGAACCCAACACCTCTCACATTGGGAGTCAAGTGCCCTAACCACCTAGCCATGGACTTTAATTTGAGAGAAGTTCATTTGTTTTTTGCCATCTAACACCTCCGAGGCTTTTGCATTTGGACCTGTGAACTATGAATTATTTGGTGTGTTAAGAAGAGGTTATTTTTATTTCAAAATGCATAGATTTCATAGCTCCAGTGCTGGCTAAATATAGATCAGTCAGTGTGGATGGTCACTAGTGGTACTGGTTGGGTTTCTCCAGTTTCTTCTTTCATTACATGGATTATAGATACAGCCTGTGTACTTTTTAACCATTACTGACATACCTGGGACAAACACGAAGACACTTTATATTCATAACTGGTAAAACGTTAATTCTACAATTGCATTTTGTTTTTGAATTCTGTCAATAATTTGAGGGATTTCTTTTTCACACATTGTTTATACATACTTTCAAGATACACACTTGTATTAAGTGGGATGTTTTTATGCCACGTTATTTATTGCTTTTTCTTTAAAATACTAAAATAGAAAATTAAATGTTTAAATAATATAGTCCAGTGGATATGAATAATTTTATTCTTATGTACTTTCAGTCTTTATATTACCACTGGCATATTTCTGAAAAACACTTTAATAAATCTCTCACCATGCGTTGAATGGGTACATCTTCTAGTTTCAATAAATGTGCATATAGAGTTATAAGTGCAGGTTGTAATAAGTTGTACTGAAAATTCTTATTTATTAGTTTTCTATCTGGAAGAGGGATATAAATATTATTGGTCATGATAAACATCTAGGTTTAAAAAAGTTGAAAGTAGTAATTGGTCATGTTGACCATAAATACTCTTTTTTTGTTTCCTTTCATCCCAATCCATCTTAATCCAGTACTTTGTTTCATAAGCATTAATGAATCTTGAAAATATGTATATAGCCTCATCAAAAAATTCGTTTTTATTCACAGTACATATTTAAGAATGAGGACTTCAGCAAGCCATTTTTCAGTACCTACATTAAAACAACTATGTTTATGATTTATCTGTTTGGATTCATCATTTGGAAACCATGGAGAGATCAATGCTTTCATCGTCCTGTATACACTGTAAGTAAATACTTTTCTCAACTGTATAATGCTTTCATCGTCCTGTATACACTGTAAGTAAATACTTTTATCAACTGTACAATGCTTTCATCGTCCTGTATACACTGTAAGTAAATACTTTTATCAACTGTACAATGCTTTCATCATCTAGTATACACTGTAAGTAAATACTTTTATCAACTGTACAATGCTTTCATCGTCCTGTATACACTGTAAGTAAATACTTTTATCAACTGTACAATGCTTTCATCATCCTGTATACACTGTAAGTAAATACTTTTATCAACTGTGCAATACTTTCATTGTCCTGTATACACTGTAAGTAAATACTTTTCTAAAGTGTACAATGCTTTCATCATCCTGTATACACTGTAAGTAAATACTTTTATCAACTGTGCAATACTTTCATCGTCCTGTATACACTGTAAGTAAATACTTTTATCAACTGTGCAATACTTTCATCGTCCTGTATACACTGTAAATATATATTTTCATTTAATGTAGCTGTAAAATTGTATATTTTTTAATATTTTGACACAGATTGTTATTAAACCGTCTTGATTTGATGATAAAGTGAGCCATGTGTCCTAGCGTAAAGATGAACTTCAGGTATTTCCTGATTATGCATTTACTTAAACAGATGTGAAATATGTTGCATGAAAAATGAGTACTTACAGGGGATACTAAGTATGTTCTGTAGAAAGTTTGTAAAGTATGTATGTGGGTAATAAACTAGCATCAGCATAAATAATATTCTTTAAAATTGAATGGTGGGTAAAGGAAGGAAGGTTTAAGATAATCTTAACACGACAAGGTTTAAGATAATCTTAACACAAATATACTTTTGTCTTACTTGGCTGTAAAGAAAAGTATTTTGCCATTATTAGTAAGAACTATTGATGTCAAGATATTTATGTCGTGTTTGTTTTTCTTCTCAATTAAGAGCTGGATGACAGTTCTAGAATTACTATTGTGTTAGAGTAGGAAGTTAAATTTGTTATGAAAAATCTATATCTGTATATGTGTATGGTGATTCACACACGCAAGTGAATTTACACTTGTGAATCGCACAGGAGGTTAAAGAGATGTGTTATGACAGGGAAATATTTGCTGTAGTTTTGAATCCTGTTTCAGGAAGTTAAAGAGATGTGTTATGACAGGGAAATATTTGCTGTAGTTTTGAATCCTGTTTCAGGAGGTTAAAGAGATGCGTTATGACAGGGAAAT